>NW_026043864.1:0-114548 GCF_937001465.1 Orcinus orca | reverse complement strand
ACGCTTTAGGGGGAGCGTACGTGTGAGGGCGCGGGTGAGTGTCAGCGTACGTGTTAGGATTAGGGGACGGGTGAGGGTCAGGCTTCGGGGAAGGGTTAGGGTTAGGGTTCGGGCTAGGGTTAGGGTTAGGGGACGGGGACGGTTTAGGGTCCAGGTGAGGGTACGACAACGCTTTAGGGGGAGCGTACGTGTGAGGGCGCGGGTGAGTGTCAGCGTACGGGTTAGGATTAGGGGACGGGTGAGGGTCAGGCTTCGGGGAAGGGTTAGGGTTAGGGTTCGGGCTAGGGTTAGGGTTAGGGGACGGGGACGGTTTAGGGTCCAGCTGAGGGGACGACAACTCTTTAGGGGGAGCGTACGTGTGAGGGCGCGGGTGAGTGTCAGCGTACGGTTTAGGATTAGGGGACGGGTGAGGGTCAGGCTTCGGGGAAGGGTTAGGGTTAGGGTTCGGGCTAGGGTTAGGGTTAGGGGACGGGGACGGTTTAGGGTCCAGGTGAGGGTACGACAACGCTTTAGGGGGAGCGTACGTGTGAGGGCGCGGGTGAGTGTCAGCGTACGGGTTAGGATTAGGGGACGGGTGAGGGTCAGGCTTCGGGGAAGGGTTAGGGTTAGGGTTCGGGCTAGGGTTAGGGTTAGGGGACGGGGACGGTTTAGGGTCCAGGTGAGGGTACGACAACGCTTTAGGGGGAGCGTACGTGTGAGGGCGCGGGTGAGTGTCAGCGTACGGGTTAGGATTAGGGGACGGGTGAGGGTCAGGCTTCGGGGAAGGGTTAGGGTTAGGGTTCGGGCTAGGGTTAGGGGACGGGGACGGGGACGGTTTAGGGTCCAGGTGAGGGTACGACAACGCTTTAGGGGGAGCGTACGTGTGAGGGCGCGGGTGAGTGTCAGCGTACGGGTTAGGATTAGGGGACGGGTGAGGGTCAGGCTTCGGGGAAGGGTTAGGGTTAGGGTTCGGGCTAGGGTTAGGGTTAGGGGACGGGGACGGTTTAGGGTCCAGGTGAGGGTACGACAACGCTTTAGGGGGAGCGTACGTGTGAGGGCGTGGGTGAGTGTCAGCGTACGGGTTAGGATTAGGGGACGGGTGAGGGTCAGGCTTCGGGGAAGGTTTAGGGTTTGGGTTCGGGCTAGGGTTAGGGTTAGGGGACGGGGACGGTTTAGGGTCCAGGTGAGGGTACGACAACGCTTTAGGGGGAGCGTACGTGTGAGGGCGCGGGTGAGTGTCAGCGTACGGGTTAAGATTAGGGGACGGGTGAGGGTTAGGCTTCGGGGAAGGGTTAGGGTTAGGGTTCGGGCTAGGGTTCGGGTTAGGGGACGGGGACGGTTTAGCCAGGTGAGGGTACGACAACGCTTTAGGGGGAGCGTACGTGTGAGGGCGCGGGTGAGTGTCAGCGTACGGGTTAGGATTATGGGACGGGTGAGGGTCAGGCTTCGGGGAAGAGTTAGGGTTAGGGTTCGGGCTAGGGTTAGGTTTAGGGGACGGGGACGGTCTAGGGTCCAGGTGAGGGTACGACAACGCTTTAGGGGGAGCGTACGTGTGAGGGCGCGGGTGAGTGTCAGCGTACGGGTTAGGATTAGGGGACGGGTGAGGGTCAGGCTTCGGGGAAGTGTTAGGGTTAGGGTTCGGGCTAGGGTTAGGGTTAGGGGACGGGGACGGTTTAGGGTCCAGGTGAGGGTACGACAACGCTTTAGGGGGAGCGTACGTGTGAGGGTGCGGGTGAGTGTCAGCGTACGGGTTAGGATTAGGGGACGGGTGAGGGTCAGGCTTCGGGGAAGGGTTAGGGTTAGGGTTCGGGCTAGGGTTAGGGTTAGGGGACGGGGACGGTTTAGGGTCCAGGTGAGGGTACGACAACGCTTTAGGGGGAGCGTACGTGTGAGGGCGCGGGTGAGTGTCAGCGTACGGGTTAGGATTAGGGGACGGGTGAGGGTCAGGCTTCGGGGAAGGGTTAGGGTTAGGGTTCGGGCTAGGGTTAGGGTTAGGGGTTGGGGACGGTTTAGTGTCCAGGTGAGGGTACGACAACGCTTTAGGGGGAGCGTACGTGTGAGGTCGCGGGTGAGTGTCAGCGTACGGGTTAGGATTAGGGGACGGGTGAGGGTCAGGCTTCGGGGAAGTGTTAGTGTTAGGGTTCGGGCTAGGGTTAGGGTTAGGGGACGGGGACGGTTTAGGGTCCAGGTGAGGGTACGAGAACGCTTTAGGGGGAGCGTACGTGTGAGGGCGCGGGTGAGTGTCAGCGTACGGGTTAGGATTAGGGGACGGGTGAGGGTCAGGCTTCGGGGAAGGGTTAGGGTTAGGGTTCGGGCTACGGTTAGGGTTAGGGGACGGGGACGGTTTAGGGTCCAGGTGAGGGTACGACAACGCTTTACGGGGAGCGTACGTGTGAGGGCGCGGGTGAGTGTCAGCGTACGGGTTAGGATTAGGGGACGGGTGAGGGTCAGGCTTCGGGGAAGGGTTAGGGTTAGGGTTCGGGCTAGGGTTAGGGTTAGGGGACGGGGACGGTTTAGGGTCCAGGTGAGGGTAGGACAACGCTTTAGGGGGAGCGTACGTGTGAGGGCGCGGTTGAGTGTCAGCGTACGGGTTAGGATTAGGGGACGGGTGAGGGTCAGGCTTCGGGGAAGGCTTAGGGTTAGGGTTCGGGCTAGGGTTAGGGTTAGGGGACGGGGACGGTTTAGGGTCCAGGTGAGGGTACGACAACGCTTTAGGGGGAGCGTACGTGTGAGGGCGCGGGTGAGTGTCAGCGTACGGTTTAGGATTAGGGAACGTGTGAGGGTCAGGCTTCGGGGAAGGGTTAGGGTTAGGGTTCGGGCTAGGGTTAGGGTTAGGGGACGGGGTCGGTTTAGGGTCCAGGTGAGGGTAGGACAACGCTTTAGGGGGAGCGTACGTGTGAGGGCGCGGGTTAGTGTCAGCGTATGGTTTAGGATTAGGGGACGGGTGAGGGTCAGGCTTCGGGGAAGGGTTAGGGTTAGGGTTCGGGCTAGGGTTAGGGTTAGGGGACGGGGACGGTTTAGGGTCCAGGTGAGGGTACGACAACGCTTTAGGGGGAGCGTACGTGTGAGGGCGCGGTTGAGTGTCAGCGTACGGGTTAGGATTAGGGGACGGGTGAGGGTCAGGCTTCGGGGAAGGGTTAGGGTTAGGGTTCGGGCTAGGGTTAGGGTTAGGGGATGGGGATGGTTTAGGGTCCAGGTGAGGGTAGGACAACGCTTTAGGGGGAGCGTACGTGTGAGGGCGCGGGTGAGTGTCAGCGTACGGGTTAGGATTAGGGGACGGGTGAGGGTCAGGCTTCGGGGAAGGGTTAGGGTTAGGGTTCGGGCTAGGGTTAGGTTTAGGGGACGGGGACGGTTTAGGGTCCAGGTGAGGGTAGGACAACGCTTTAGGGGGAGCGTACGTGTGAGGGTGCGGGTGAGTGTCAGCGTACGGGTTAGGATTAGGGAACGGGTGAGGATCAGGCTTCGGGGAAGGGTTAGGGTTAGGGTTCGGGCTAGGGTTAGGGTTAGGGGACGGGGAAGGTTTAGGGTCCAGGTGAGGGTAGGAGAACGCTTTAGGGGGAGCGTACGTGTGAGGGCGCGGGTGAGTGTCAGCGTACGGGTTAGGATTAGGGGACGGGTGAGGGTCAGGCTTCGGGGAAGGGTTAGGGTTAGGGTTCGGGAGAGGGTTAGGGTTAGGGGACGGGGACGGTTTAGGGTCCAGGTGAGGGTAGGAGAACGCTTTAGGGGGAGCGTACGTGTGAGGGCGCGGGTGAGTGTCAGCGTACGGGTTAGGATTAGGGGACGGGTGAGGGTCAGGCTTCGGGGAAGGGTTAGGGTTAGGGTTCGGGCTAGGGTTAGGGTTAGGGGACGGGGACGGTTTAGGGTCCAGGTGAGGGTACGACAACACTTTAGGGGGAGCGTACGTGTGAGGGCGCGGGTGAGTGTCAGCGTACGGGTTAGGATTAGGGGACGGGTGAGTGTCAGGCTTCGGGGAAGGGTTAGGGTTAGGGTTCGGGCTAGGGTTAGGGTTAGGGGACGGGGACGGTTTAGGGTCCAGGTGAGGGTACGACAATGCTTTAGGGGGAGCGTACGTGTGAGGGCGCGGGTGAGTGTCAGCGTACGGGTTAGGATTGGGGACGGGTGAGGGTCAGGCTTCTGGGAAGGGTTAGGGTTAGGGTTCGGGCTAGGGTTAGGGTTAGGGGACGGGGACGGTTTAGGGTCCAGGTGAGGGTAGGACAACGCTTTAGGGGGAGCGTACGTGTGAGGGCGCGGGTGAGTGTCAGCGTACGGGTTAGGATTAGGGGACGGGTGAGGGTCAGGCTTCGGGGAAGGGTTAGGGTTAGGGTTCGGGCTAGGGTTAGGGTTAGGGGACGGGGACGGTCTAGGGTCCAGGTGAGGGTAGGACAACGCTTTAGGGGGAGCGTACGTGTGAGGGCGCGGGTGAGTGTCAGCGTACGGGTTAGGATTAGGGGACGGGTGAGGGTCAGGCTTCGGGGAAGGGTTAGGGTTAGGGTTCGGGCTAGGGTTAGGGTTAGGGGACGGGGACGGTTTAGGGTCCAGGTGAGGGTACGACAATGCTTTAGGGGGAGCGTACGTGTGAGGGCGCGGGTGAGTGTCAGCGTACGGGTTAGGATTAGGGGACGTGGGAGGGTTAGGCTTCGGGGAAGGGTTAGGGTTAGGGTTCGGGCTAGGGTTAGGGTTAGGGGACGGGGACGGTTTAGGGTCCAGGTGAGGGTAGGACAACGCTTTAGGGGGAGCGTACGTGTGAGGGCGCGGGTGAGTGTCAGCGTACGGGTTAGGATTATGGGACGGGTGAGGGTCAGGCTTCGGGGAAGGGTTAGGGTTAGGGTTCGGGCTAGGGTTAGGGTTAGGGGACGGGGACGGTTTAGGGTCCAGGTGAGGGTACGACAATGCTTTAGGGGGAGCGTACGTGTGAGGGCGCGGGTGAGTGTCAGCGTACGGGTTAGGATTAGGGGACGGGTGAGGGTCAGGCTTCGGGGAAGGGTTAGGGTTAGGGTTCGGGCTAGGGTTAGGGTTAGGGGACGGGGACGGTTTAGGGTCCAGGTGAGGGTACGACAACGATTTAGGGGGAGCGTACGTGTGAGGGTGCTGGTGAGTGTCAGCTTACGGGTTAGGATTAGGGGACGGGTGAGGGTCAGGCTTCGGGGAAGTGTTAGGGTTAGGGTTCGGGCTAGGGTTAGGGTTAGGGGACGGGGACGGTTTAGAGTCAAGGTGAGGGTACGACAACGCTTTAGGGGGAGCGTACGTGTGAGGTCGTGGGTGAGTGTCAGCGTACGGGTTAGGATTAGGGGACGGGTGAGGGTCAGGCTTCGGGGAAGGGTTAGGGTTAGGGTTCGGGCTAGGGTTAGGGTTAGGGGACGGGGACGGTTTAGGGTCCAGGTGAGGGTACGACAACGCTTTAGGGGGAGCGTACGTGTGAGGGCGCGGGTGAGTGTCAGCGTACGGGTTAGGATTAGGGGACGGGTGAGGGTCAGGCTTCGGGGAAGGGTTAGGGTTAGGGTTCGGCTAGGGTTAGGGTTAGGGTTAGGGGACGGGGACGGTCTAGGGTCCAGGTGAGGGTACAACAACGCTTTAGGGGGAGCGTACGTGTGAGGGCGCGGGTGAGTGTCAGCGTACGGGTTAGGATTAGGGGACGGGTGAGGGTCAGGCTTCGGGGAAGGGTTAGGGTTAGGGTTCGGGCTACGGTTAGGGTTAGGGGACGGGGACGGTTTAGGGTCCAGGTGAGGGTACGACAACACTTTAGGGGGAGCGTACGTGTGAGGGCGCGGGTGAGTGTCAGCGTACGGGTTAGGATTAGGGGACGGGTGAGGGTCAGGCTTCGGGGAAGGGTTAGGGTTAGGGTTCGGGCTAGGGTTAGGGTTAGGGGACGGGGACGATTTAGGGTCCAGGTGAGGGTACGACAACGCTTTAGGGGGAGCGTACGTGTGAGGGCGCGGGTGAGTGTCAGCGTACGGGTTAGGATTAGGGGACGGGTGAGGGTCAGGCTTCGGGGAAGGGTTAGGGTTAGGGTTCGGGCTACGGTTAGGGTTAGGGGACGGGGACGGTTTAGGGTCCAGGTGAGGGTACGACAACGCCTTAGGGGGAGCGTACGTGTGAGGGCGCGGGTGAGTGTCAGCGTACGGGTTAGGATTAGGGGACGGGTGAGGGTCAGGCTTCGGGGAAGGGTTAGGGTTAGGGTTCGGGGTAGGGTTAGGGTTACGGGACGGGGACGGTTTAGGGTCCAGGTGAGGGTACGACAACGATTTAGGGGGAGCGTACGTGTGAGGGTGCTGGTGAGTGTCAGCTTACGGGTTAGGATTAGGGGACGGGTGAGGGTCAGGCTTCGGGGAAGGGTTAGGGTTAGGGTTCGGGGTAGGGTTAGGGTTAGGGGACGGGGACGGTTTAGGGTCAAGGTGAGGGTACGACAACGCTTTAGGGGGAGCGTACGTGTGAGGTCGTGGGTGAGTGTCAGCGTACGGGTTAGGATTAGGGGACGGGTGAGGGTCAGGCTTCGGGGAAGGGTTAGGGTTAGGGTTCGGGAGAGGGTTAGGGTTAGGGGACGGGGACGGTTTAGGGTCCAGGTGAGGGTACGACAACGCTTTAGGGGGAGCGTACGTGTGAGGGCGCGGGTGAGTGTCAGCGTACGGGTTAGGATTAGGGGACGGGTGAGGGTCAGGCTTCGGGGAAGGGTTAGGGTTAGGGTTCGGCTAGGGTTAGGGTTAGGGTTAGGGGACGGGGACAGTTTAGGGTCCAGGTGAGGGTAGGACAACGCTTTAGGGGGAGCGTACGTGTGAGGGCGCGGGTGAGTGTCAGCGTACGGGTTAGGATTAGGGGACGGGTGAGGGTCAGGCTTCGGGGAAGGGTTAGGGTTAGGGTTCGGGCTAGGGTTAGGGTTAGGGGACGGGGACGGTTTAGGGTCCAGGTGAGGGTACGACAACGCTTTAGGGGGAGCGTACGTGTGAGGGCGCGGGTGAGTGTCAGCGTACGGGTTAGGATTAGGGGACGGGTGAGGGTCAGGCTTCGGGGAAGGGTTAGGGTTAGGGTTCGGGCTACGGTTAGGGTTAGGGGACGGGGACGGTTTAGGGTCCAGGTGAGGGTACGACAACACTTTAGGGGGAGCGTACGTGTGAGGGCGCGGGTGAGTGTCAGCGTACGGGTTAGGATTAGGGGACGGGTGAGGGTCAGGCTTCGGGGAAGGGTTAGGGTTAGGGTTCGGGCTAGGGTTAGGGTTAGGGGACGGGGACGGTTTAGGGTCCAGGTGAGGGGACGACAACGATTTAGGGGGAGCGTACGTGTGAGGGCGCGGGTTAGTGTCAGCTTACGGGTTAGGATTAGGGGACGGGTGAGGGTCAGGCTTCGGGGAAGGGTTAGGGTTAGGGTTCGGGCTAGGGTTAGGGTTAGTGGACGGGGACGGTTTAGGGTCAAGGTGAGGGTACGACAACGCTTTAGGGGGAGCGTACGTGTGAGGTCGTGGGTGAGTGTCAGCATACGGGTTTGGATTAGGGGACGGGTGAGGGTCAGGCTTCGGGGAAGGGTTAGGGTTAGGGTTCGGGCTAGGTTTAGGGTTAGGGGACGGGGACGGTTTAGGGTCCAGGTGAGGGTACGACAACGCTTTAGGCGGAGCGTACGTGTGAGGGCGCGGGTGAGTGTCAGCGTACGGGTTAGCATTAGGGGACGGGTGAGGGTCAGGCTTCGGGGAAGGGTTAGGGTTAGGGTTCGGGCTAGGGTTAGGGTTAGGGGACGGGGACGGTCTAGGGTCCAGGTGAGGGTACGACAACGCTTTAGGGGGAGCGTACGTGTGAGGGCGCGGGTGAGTGTCAGCGTACGGGTTAGGATTAGGGGACGGGTGAGGGTCAGGCTTCGGGGAAGGGTTAGGGTTAGGGTTCGGGCTACGGTTAGGGTTAGGGGACGGGGACGGTTTAGGGTCCAGGTGAGGGTACGACAACGCTTTAGGGGGAGCGTACGTGTGAGGGCGCGGGTGAGTGTCAGCGTACGGGTTAAGATTAGGGGACGGGTGAGGGTCAGGCTTCGGGGAAGGGTTAGGGTTAGGGTTCGGGCTAGGGTTAGGGTTAGGGGACGGGGACGGTCTAGGGTCCAGGTGAGGGTACAACAACGCTTTAGGGGGAGCGTACGTGTGAGGGCGCGGGTGAGTGTCAGCGTACGGGTTAGGATTAGGGGACGGGTGAGGGTCAGGCTTCGGGGAAGGGTTAGGGTTAGGGTTCGGGCTAGGGTTAGGGTTAGGGGACGGGGACGGTTTAGGGTCCAGGTGAGGGTACGACAACGCTTTAGGGGGACCGTACGTGTGAGGGCGCGGGTGAGTGTCAGCGTACGGGTTAGGATTAGGGGACGGGTGAGGGTCAGGCTTTGGGGAAGGGTTAGGGTTAGGGTTCGGGCTAGGGTTAGGGTTAGGGGACGGGGACGGTTTAGGGTCCAGGTGAGGGTACGACAACGCTTTAGGGGGAGCGTACGTGTGAGGGCGCGGGTGAGTGTCAGCGTACGGGTTAGGATTAGGGGACGGGTGAGGGTCAGGCTTCGGGGAAGGGTTAGGGTTAGGGTTCGGGCTACGGTTAGGGTTAGGGGACGGGGACGGTTTAGGGTCCAGGTGAGGGTATGACAACACTTTAGGGGGAGCGTACGTGTGAGGGCGCGGGTGAGTGTCAGCGTACGGGTTAGGATTAGGGGACGTGGGAGGGTTAGGCTTCGGGGAAGGGTTAGGGTTAGGTTTCGGGCTAGGGTTAGGGTTAGGGGACGGGGACTGTTTAGGGTCCAGGTGAGGGTACGACAACGCTTTAGGGGGAGCGTACGTGTGAGGGCGCGGGTGAGTGTCAGCGTACGGGTTAGGATTAGGGGACGGGTGAGGGTCAGGCTTCGGGGAAGTGTTAGGGTTAGGGTTCGGGGTAGGGTTAGGGTTACGGGACGGGGACGGTTTAGGGTCCAGGTGAGGGTACGACAACGATTTAGGGGGAGCGTACGTGTGAGGGTGCTGGTGAGTGTCAGCTTACGGGTTAGGATTAGGGGACGGGTGAGGGTCAGGCTTCGGGGAAGGGTTAGGGTTAGGGTTCGGGGTAGGGTTAGGGTTAGGGGACGGGGACGGTTTAGGGTCAAGGTGAGGGTACGACAACGCTTTAGGGGGAGCGTACGTGTGAGGTCGTGGGTGAGTGTCAGCGTACGGGTTAGGATTAGGGGACGGGTGAGGGTCAGGCTTCGGGGAAGGGTTAGGGTTAGGGTTCGGGAGAGGGTTAGGGTTAGGGGACGGGGACGGTTTAGGGTCCAGGTGAGGGTACGACAACGCTTTAGGGGGAGCGTACGTGTGAGGGCGCGGGTGAGTGTCAGCGTACGGGTTAGGATTAGGGGACGGGTGAGGGTCAGGCTTCGGGGAAGGGTTAGGGTTAGGGTTCGGCTAGGGTTAGGGTTAGGGTTAGGGGACGGGGACAGTTTAGGGTCCAGGTGAGGGTAGGACAACGCTTTAGGGGGAGCGTACGTGTGAGGGCGCGGGTGAGTGTCAGCGTACGGGTTAGGATTAGGGGACGGGTGAGGGTCAGGCTTCGGGGAAGGGTTAGGGTTAGGGTTCGGGCTAGGGTTAGGGTTAGGGGACGGGGACGGTTTAGGGTCCAGGTGAGGGTACGACAACGCTTTAGGGGGAGCGTACGTGTGAGGGCGCGGGTGAGTGTCAGCGTACGGGTTAGGATTAGGGGACGGGTGAGGGTCAGGCTTCGGGGAAGGGTTAGGGTTAGGGTTCGGGCTACGGTTAGGGTTAGGGGACGGGGACGGTTTAGGGTCCAGGTGAGGGTACGACAACACTTTAGGGGAAGCGTACGTGTGAGGGCGCGGGTGAGTGTCAGCGTACGGGTTAGGATTAGGGGACGGGTGAGGGTCAGGCTTCGGGGAAGGGTTAGGGTTAGGGTTCGGGCTAGGGTTAGGGTTAGGGGACGGGGACGGTTTAGGGTCCAGGTGAGGGTACGACAACGCTTTAGGGGGAGCGTACGTGTGAGGGCGCGGGTGAGTGTCAGCGTACGGGTTAGGATTAGGGGACGGGTGAGGGTCAGGCTTCGGGGAAGGGTTAGGGTTAGGGTTCGGGCTAGGGTTAGGGTTAGCGGACGGGGACGGTTTAGGGTCAAGGTGAGGGTACGACAACGCTTTAGGGGGAGCGTACGTGTGAGGTCGTGGGTGAGTGTCAGCATACGGGTTAGGATTAGGGGACGGGTGAGGGTCAGGCTTCGGGGAAGGGTTAGGGTTAGGGTTCGGGCTAGGTTTAGGGTTAGGGGACGGGGACGGTTTAGGGTCCAGGTGAGGGTACGACAACGCTTTAGGCGGAGCGTACGTGTGAGGGCGCGGGTGAGTGTCAGCGTACGGGTTAGGATTAGGGGAAGGGTGAGGGTCAGGCTTCGGGGAAGGGTTAGGGTTAGGGTTCGGGCTAGGGTTAGGGTTAGGGGACGGGGACGGTCTAGGGTCCAGGTGAGGGTACGACAACGCTTTAGGGGGAGCGTACGTGTGAGGGCGCGGGTGAGTGTCAGCGTACGGGTTAGGATTAGGGGACGGGTGAGGGTCAGGCTTCGGGGAAGGGTTAGGGTTAGGGTTCGGGCTACGGTTAGGGTTAGGGGACGGGGACGGTTTAGGGTCCAGGTGAGGGTACGACAACGCTTTAGGGGGAGCGTACGTGTGAGGGCGCGGGTGAGTGTCAGCGTACGGGTTAAGATTAGGGGACGGGTGAGGGTCAGGCTTCGGGGAAGGGTTAGGGTTAGGGTTCGGGCTAGGGTTAGGGTTAGGGGACGGGGACGGTCTAGGGTCCAGGTGAGGGTACAACAACGCTTTAGGGGGAGCGTACGTGTGAGGGCGCGGGTGAGTGTCAGCGTACGGGTTAGGATTAGGGGACGGGTGAGGGTCAGGCTTCGGGGAAGGGTTAGGGTTAGGGTTCGGGCTAGGGTTAGGGTTAGGGGACGGGGACGGTTTAGGGTCCAGGTGAGGGTACGACAACGCTTTAGGGGGACCGTACGTGTGAGGGCGCGGGTGAGTGTCAGCGTACGGTTTAGGATTAGGGGACGGGTGAGGGTCAGGCTTCGGGGAAGGGTTAGGGTTAGGGTTCGGGCTAGGGTTAGGGTTAGGGGACGGGGACGGTTTAGGGTCCAGGTGAGGGTACGACAACGCTTTAGGGGGAGCGTACGTGTGAGGGCGCGGGTGAGTGTCAGCGTACGGGTTAGGATTAGGGGACGGGTGAGGGTCAGGCTTCGGGGAAGGGTTAGGGTTAGGGTTCGGGCTAGGGTTAGGGTTAGGGGACGGGGACGGTTTAGGGTCCAGGTGAGGGTACGACAACGCCTTAGGGGGAGCGTACGTGTGAGGGCGTGGGTGAGTGTCAGCGTACGGGTTAGGATTAGGGGACGGGTGAGGGTCAGGCTTCGGGGAAGTGTTAGGGTTAGGGTTCGGGCTAGGGTTAGTGTTAGGGGACGGGGACGGTTTAGGGTCCAGGTGAGGGTACGACAACGATTTAGGGGGAGCGTACGTGTGAGGGTTCGGGTGAGTGTCAGCTTACGGGTTAGGATTAGGGGACGGGTGAGTGTCAGGCTTCGGGGAAGGGTTAGGGTTAGGGTTCGGCTAGGGTTAGGGTTAGGGTTAGGGGACGGGGACAGTTTAGGGTCCAGGTGAGGGGACGACAACGCTTTAGGGGGAGCATACGTGTGAGGGCGCGGGTGAGTGTCAGCGTACGGTTTAGGATTAGGGGACGGGTGAGGGTCAGGCTTCGGGGAAGGGTTAGGGTTAGGGTTCGGGCTAGGGTTAGGGTTAGGGGACGGGGACGGTTTAGGGTCCAGGTGAGGGTAGGACAACGCTTTAGGGGGAGCGTACGTGTGAGGGCGCGGGTGAGTGTCAGCGTACGGGTTAGGATTAAGGGACGGGTGAGGCTCAGGCTTCGGGGAAGGGTTAGGGTTAGGGTTCGGGCTAGGGTTAGGGTTAGGGGACGGGGACGGTTTAGGGTCCAGGTGAGGGTACGACAACGCTTTAGGGGGAGCGTACGTGTGAGGGTGTGGGTGAGTGTCAGCGTACGGGTTAGGATTAGGGGACGGGTGAGGGTCAGGCTTCGGGGAAGGGTTAGGTTTAGGTTTCGGGCTAGGGTTAGGGTTAGGGGCCGGGGACGGTTTAGGGTCCAGGTGAGGGTAGGACAACGCTTTAGGGGGAGCGTACGTGTGAGGGCGCGGGTGAGTGTCAGCGTACGGGTTAGGATTAGGGGACGGGTGAGCGTCAGGCTTCGGGGAAGGGTTAGGGTTAGGGTTCGGGCTAGGGTTAGGGTTAGGGGACGGGGACGGTTTAGGGTCCAGGTGAGGGTACGACAACGCTTTAGGGGGAGCGTACGTGTGAGGGCGTGGGTGAGTGTCAGCGTACGGGTTAGGATTAGGGGACGGGTGAGGGTCAGGCTTCGGGGAAGGGTTAGGGTTAGGGTTCGGGCTAGGTTTAGGGTTAGGGGACGGGGACGGTCTAGGGTCCAGGTGAGGGTACGACAACGCTTTAGGGGGAGCGTATGTGTGAGGGCGCGGGTGAGTGTCAGCGTACGGGTTAGGATTAGGGGATGGGTGAGGGTGAGGCTTCGGGGAAGGGTTAGGGTTAGGGTTCGGGCTAGGGTTAGGGTTAGGGGACGGGGACGGTTTAGGGTCCAGGTGAGGGTACGACAACGCTTTAGGGGGAGCGTACGTGTGAGGGCGCGGGTGAGTGTCAGCGTACGGGTTAAGATTAGGGGACGGGTGAGGGTTAGGCTTCGGGGAAGGGTTAGGGTTAGGGTTCGGGCTAGGGTTAGGGTTAGGGGACGGGGACGGTTTAGGGTCCAGGTGAGGGTACGACAACGCTTTAGGGGGAGCGTACGTGTGAGGGCGCGGGTGAGTGTCAGCGTACGGGTTAGGATTAGGGGACGGGTGAGGGTCAGGCTTCGGGGAAGGGTTAGGGTTAGGGTTCGGGCTAGGGTTAGGGTTAGGGGACGGGGACGGTCTAGGGTCCAGGTGAGGGTACGACAACGCTTTAGGGGGAGCGTATGTGTGAGGGCGCGGGTGAGTGTCAGCGTACGGGTTAGGATTAGGGGACGGGTGAGGGTCAGGCTTCGGGGAAGGGTTAGGGTTAGGGTTCGGGCTAGGGTTAGGGTTAGGGGACGGGGACGGTTTAGGGTCCAGGTGAGGGTACGACAACGCTTTAGGGGGAGCGTACGTGTGAGGGTGTGGGTGAGTGTCAGCGTACGGGTTAGGATTAGGGGATGTGTGAGGGTCAGGCTTCGGGGAAGGGTTAGGGTTAGGGTTCGGGCTAGGGTTAGGGGACGGGGACGGGGACGGTTTAGGGTCCAGGTGAGGGTATGACAACGCTTTAGGGGGAGCGTACGTGTGAGGGCGCGGGTGAGTGTCAGCGTACTGGTTAGGATTAGGGGACGGGTGAGGGTCAGGCTTCGGGGAAGGGTTAGGGTTAGGGTTCGGTCTAGGGTTAGGGTTAGGGGACGGGGACGTTTTAGGGTCCAGGTGAGGGTACGACAACGCTTTAGGGGGAGCGTACGTGTGAGGGCGCGGGTGAGTGTCAGCGTACTGGTTAGGATTAGGGGACGGGTGAGGGTCAGGCTTCGGGGAAGGGTTAGGGTTAGGGTTCGGGCTAGGGTTAGGGTTAGGGGACGGGGACGGTCTAGGGTCCAGGTGAGGGTACAACAACGCTTTAGGGGGAGCGTACGTGTGAGGGCGCGGGTGAGTGTCAGCGTACGGGTTAGGATTAGGGGACGGGTGAGGGTCAGGCTTCGGGGAAGGGTTAGGGTTAGGGTTCGGGCTAGGGTTAGGGTTAGGGCACGGGGACGGTTTAGGGTCCAGGTGAGGGTACGACAACGCTTTAGGGGGACCGTACGTGTGAGGGCGCGGGTGAGTGTCAGCGTACGGGTTAGGATTAGGGGACGGGTGAGGGTCAGGCTTCGGGGAAGGGTTAGGGTTAGGGTTCGGGCTAGGGTTAGGGTTAGGGGACGGGGACGGTTTAGGGTCCAGGTGAGGGTACGACAACGCTTTAGGGGGAGCGTACTTGTGAGGGTGTGGGTGAGTGTCAGTGTACCGGTTAGGATTAGGGGACGGGTGAGGGTCAGGCTTCGGGGTAGTGTTAGGGTTAGGGTTCGGGCTAGGGTTAGGGTTAGGGGACGGGGACGGTTTAGGGTCCAGGTGAGGGTACGACAACGCTTTAGGGGGAGCGTACGTGTGAGGGCGCGGGTGAGTGTCAGCGTACGGGTTAGGATTAGGGGACGGGTGAGGGTCAGGCTTCGGGGAAGGGTTAGGGTTAGGGTTCGGGCTAGGGTTAGGGGACGGGGACGGGGACGGTTTAGGGTCCAGGTGAGGGTACGACAACGATTTAGGGTGAGCGTACGTGTGAGGGCGCGGGTGAGTGTCAGCGTACGGGTTAGGATTAGGGGACGGGTGAGGGTCAGGCTTCGGGGTAGTGTTAGGGTTAGGGTTCGGGCTAGGGTTAGGGTTAGGGGACGGGGACGGTTTAGGGTCCAGGTGAGGGTACGACAACGCTTTAGGGGGAGCGTACGTGTGAGGGCGCGGGTGAGTGTCAGCGTACGGGTTAGGATTAGGGGACGGGTGAGGGTCAGGCTTCGGGGAAGGGTTAGGGTTAGGGTTCGGGCTAGGGTTAGGGTTAGGGGACGGGGACGGTTTAGGGTCCATGTGAGGGTAGGACAACGCTTTAGGGGGAGCGTACGTGTGAGGGCGCGGGTGAGTGTCAGCGTACGGGTTAGGATTAGGGGACGGGTGAGGGTCAGGCTTCGGGGAAGGGTTAGGGTTAGGGTTCGGGCTAGGGTTAGGGTTAGGGGACGGGGACGGTTTAGGGTCCAGGTGAGGGTACGACAACGCTTTAGGGGGAGCGTACGTGTGAGGGCGCGGGTGAGTGTCAGCGTACGGGTTAGGATTAGGGGACGGGTGAGGGTCAGGCTTCGGGGAAGGGTTAGGGTTAGGGTTCGGGCTAGGGTTAGGGTTAGGGGACGGGGACGGTTTAGGGTCCAGGTGAGGGTACGACAACGCCTTAGGGGGAGCGTACGTGTGAGGGCGTGGGTGAGTGTCAGCGTACGGGTTAGGATTAGGGGACGGGTGAGGGTCAGGCTTCGGGGAAGGGTTAGGGTTAGGGTTCGGGCTAGGGTTAGGGTTAGGGTACGGGGACGGTCTAGGGTCCAGGTGAGGGTACGACAACGCTTTAGGGGGAGCGTACGTGTGAGGGTGTGGGTGAGTGTCAGCGTACGGGTTAGGATTAGGGGATGTGTGAGGGTCAGGCTTCGGGGAAGGGTTAGGGTTAGGGTTAGGGCTAGGGTTAGGGGACGGGGACGGGGACGGTTTAGGGTCCAGGTGAGGGTACGACAACGCTTTAGGGGGAGCGTACGTGTGAGGGCGCGGGTGAGTGTCAGCGTACTGGTTAGGATTAGGGGACGGGTGAGGGTCAGGCTTCGGGGAAGGGTTAGGGTTAGGGTTCGGGCTACGGTTAGGGTTAGGGGACGGGGACGGTTTAGGGTCCAGGTGAGGGTACGACAACGCTTTAGGGGGAGCGTACGTGTGAGGGCGCGGGTGAGTGTCAGCGTACGGTTTAGGATTAGGGAACGTGTGAGGGTCAGGCTTCGGGGAAGGGTTAGGGTTAGGGTTCGGGCTAGGGTTAGGGTTAGGGGACGGGGACGGTTTAGGGTCCAGGTGAGGGTACGACAACGATTTAGGGGGAGCGTACGTGTGAGGGCGCGGGTGAGTGTCAGCTTACGGGTTAGGATTAGGGGACGGGTGAGGGTCAGGCTTCGGGGAAGGGTTAGGGTTAGGGTTCGGGCTAGGGTTAGGGTTAGGGGACGGGGACGGTTTAGGGTCCAGGTGAGGGTACGACAACGCTTTAGGGGGAGCGTACGTGTGAGGGCGCGGGTGAGTGTCAGCGTACTGGTTAGGATTAGGGGACGGGTGAGGGTCAGGCTTCGGGGAAGGGTTAGGGTTAGGGTTCGGTCTAGGGTTAGGGTTAGGGGACGGGGACGTTTTAGGGTCCAGGTGAGGGTACGACAACGCTTTAGGGGGAGCGTACGTGTGAGGGCGCGGGTGAGTGTCAGCGTACTGGTTAGGATTAGGGGACGGGTGAGGGTCAGGCTTCGGGGAAGGGTTAGGGTTAGGGTTCGGGCTAGGGTTAGGGTTAGGGGACGGGGACGGTCTAGGGTCCAGGTGAGGGTACAACAACGCTTTAGGGGGAGCGTACGTGTGAGGGCGCGGGTGAGTGTCAGCGTACGGGTTAGGATTAGGGGACGGGTGAGGGTCAGGCTTCGGGGAAGGGTTAGGGTTAGGGTTCGGGCTAGGGTTAGGGTTAGGGCACGGGGACGGTTTAGGGTCCAGGTGAGGGTACGACAACGCTTTAGGGGGACCGTACGTGTGAGGGCGCGGGTGAGTGTCAGCGTACGGGTTAGGATTAGGGGACGGGTGAGGGTCAGGCTTCGGGGAAGGGTTAGGGTTAGGGTTCGGGCTAGGGTTAGGGTTAGGGGACGGGGACGGTTTAGGGTCCAGGTGAGGGTACGACAACGCTTTAGGGGGAGCGTACTTGTGAGGGTGTGGGTGAGTGTCAGTGTACCGGTTAGGATTAGGGGACGGGTGAGGGTCAGGCTTCGGGGTAGTGTTAGGGTTAGGGTTCGGGCTAGGGTTAGGGTTAGGGGACGGGGACGGTTTAGGGTCCAGGTGAGGGTACGACAACGCTTTAGGGGGAGCGTACGTGTGAGGGCGCGGGTGAGTGTCAGCGTACGGGTTAGGATTAGGGGATGGGTGAGGGTCAGGCTTCGGGGAAGGGTTAGGGTTAGGGTTCGGGCTAGGGTTAGGGGACGGGGACGGGGACGGTTTAGGGTCCAGGTGAGGGTACGACAACGCTTTAGGGTGAGCGTACGTGTGAGGGCGCGGGTGAGTGTCAGCGTACGGGTTAGGATTAGGGGACGGGTGAGGGTCAGGCTTCGGGGTAGTGTTAGGGTTAGGGTTCGGGCTAGGGTTAGGGTTAGGGGACGGGGACGGTTTAGGGTCCAGGTGAGGGTACGACAACGCTTTAGGGGGAGCGTACGTGTGAGGGCGCGGGTGAGTGTCAGCGTACGGGTTAGGATTAGGGGACGGGTGAGGGTCAGGCTTCGGGGAAGGGTTAGGGTTAGGGTTCGGGCTAGGGTTAGGGTTAGGGGACGGGGACGGTTTAGGGTCCAGGTGAGGGTAGGACAACGCTTTAGGGGGAGCGTACGTGTGAGGGCGCGGGTGAGTGTCAGCGTACGGGTTAGGATTAGGGGACGGGTGAGGGTCAGGCTTCGGGGAAGGGTTAGGGTTAGGGTTCGGGCTAGGGTTAGGGTTAGGGGACGGGGACGGTTTAGGGTCCAGGTGAGGGTACGACAACGCTTTAGGGGGAGCGTACGTGTGAGGGCGCGGGTGAGTGTCAGCGTACGGGTTAGGATTAGGGGACGGGTGAGGGTCAGGCTTCGGGGAAGGGTTAGGGTTAGGGTTCGGGCTAGGGTTAGGGTTAGGGGACGGGGACGGTTTAGGGTCCAGGTGAGGGTACGACAACGCCTTAGGGGGAGCGTACGTGTGAGGGCGTGGGTGAGTGTCAGCGTACGGGTTAGGATTAGGGGACGGGTGAGGGTCAGGCTTCGGGGAAGGGTTAGGGTTAGGGTTCGGGCTAGGGTTAGGGTTAGGGTACGGGGACGGTCTAGGGTCCAGGTGAGGGTACGACAACGCTTTAGGGGGAGCGTACGTGTGAGGGTGTGGGTGAGTGTCAGCGTACGGGTTAGGATTAGGGGATGTGTGAGGGTCAGGCTTCGGGGAAGGGTTAGGGTTAGGGTTAGGGCTAGGGTTAGGGGACGGGGACGGGGACGGTTTAGGGTCCAGGTGAGGGTACGACAACGCTTTAGGGGGAGCGTACGTGTGAGGGCGCGGGTGAGTGTCAGCGTACTGGTTAGGATTAGGGGACGGGTGAGGGTCAGGCTTCGGGGAAGGGTTAGGGTTAGGGTTCGGGCTACGGTTAGGGTTAGGGGACGGGGACGGTTTAGGGTCCAGGTGAGGGTACGACAACGCTTTAGGGGGAGCGTACGTGTGAGGGCGCGGGTGAGTGTCAGCGTACGGTTTAGGATTAGGGAACGTGTGAGGGTCAGGCTTCGGGGAAGGGTTAGGGTTAGGGTTCGGGCTAGGGTTAGGGTTAGGGGACGGGGACGGTTTAGGGTCCAGGTGAGGGTACGACAACGATTTAGGGGGAGCGTACGTGTGAGGGCGCGGGTGAGTGTCAGCTTACGGGTTAGGATTAGGGGACGGGTGAGGGTCAGGCTTCGGGGAAGGGTTAGGGTTAGGGTTCGGGCTAGGGTTAGGGTTAGGGGACGGGGACGGTTTAGGGTCAAGGTGAGGGTACGACAACGCTTTAGGGGGAGCGTACGTGTGAGGTCGTGGGTGAGTGTCAGCGTACGGGTTAGGATTAGGGGACGGGTGAGGGTCAGGCTTCGGGGAAGGGTTAGGGTTAGGGTTCGGGCTAGGTTTAGGGTTAGGGGACGGGGACGGTTTAGGGTCCGGGTGAGGGTAGGACAACGCTTTAGGGGGAGCGTACGTGTGAGGGCGCGGGTGAGTGTCAGCGTACGGGTTAGGATTAGGGGACGGGTGAGGGTCAGGCTTCGGGGAAGGGTTAGGGTTAGGGTTCGGGCTAGGGTTAGGGTTAGGGTACGGGTACGGTCTAGGGTCCAGGTGAGGGTACGACAACGCTTTAGGGGGAGCGTACGTGTGAGGGTGTGGGTGAGTGTCAGCGTACGGGTTAGGATTAGGGGATGTGTGAGGGTCAGGCTTCGGGGAAGGGTTAGGGTTAGGGTTAGGGCTAGGGTTAGGGGACGGGGACGGGGACGGTTTAGGGTCCAGGTGAGGGTACGACAACGCTTTAGGGGGAGCGTACGTGTGAGGGCGCGGGTGAGTGTCAGCGTACTGGTTAGGATTAGGGGAAGGGTGAGGGTCAGGCTTCGGGGAAGGGTTAGGGTTAGGGTTCGGGCTACGGTTAGGGTTAGGGGACGGGGACGGTTTAGGGTCCAGGTGAGGGTACGACAACGCTTTAGGGGGAGCGTACGTGTGAGGGCGCGGGTGAGTGTCAGCGTACGGTTTAGGATTAGGGAACGTGTGAGGGTCAGGCTTCGGGGAAGGGTTAGGGTTAGGGTTCGGGCTAGGGTTAGGGTTAGGGGACGGGGACGGTTTAGGGTCCAGGTGAGGGTAGGAGAACGCTTTAGGGGGAGCGTACGTGTGAGGGCGCGGGTGAGTGTCAGCGTACGGGTTAGGATTAGGGGACGGGTGAGGGTCAGGCTTCGGGGAAGGGTTAGGGTTAGGGTTCGGGCTAGGGTTAGGGTTAGGGGACGGGGACGGTTTAGGGTCCAGGTGAGGGTAAGAGAACGCTTTAGGGGGAGCGTACGTGTGAGGGCGCGGGTGAGTGTCAGCGTACGGGTTAGGATTAGGGGACGGGTGAGGGTCAGGCTTCGGTGAATGGTTAGGGTTAGGGTTCGGGCTAGGGTTAGGGTTAGGGGACGGGGACGGTTTAGGGTCCAGGTGAGGGTACGACAACGCTTTAGGGGGAGCGTACATGTGAGGGTGCGGGTGAGTGTCAGCGTACGGGTTAGGATTAGGGGACGGGTGAGGGTCAGGCTTCGGGGAAGGGTTAGGGTTAGGGTTCGGGCTAGGGTTAGGGTTAGTGGACGGGGACGGTTTAGGGTCCAGGTGAGGGTACGACAACGCTTTAGGGGGAGCGTACGTGTGAGGGCGCGGGTGAGTGTCAGCGTACGGGTTAGGATTAGGGGACGGGTGAGGGTCAGGCTTCGGGGAAGGTTTAGGGTTAGGGTTCGGGCTAGGGTTAGGGTTAGGGGACGGGGACGGTTTAGGGTCCAGGTGAGGGTACGACAATGCTTTAGGGGGAGCGTACGTGTGAGGGCGCGGGTGAGTGTCAGCGTACGGGTTAGGATTAGGGGACGTGGGAGGGTCAGGCTTCGGGGAAGGGTTAGGGTTAGGGTTCGGGCTAGGGTTAGGGTTAAGGGACGGGGACGGTTTAGGGTCCAGGTGAGGGTAGGACAACGCTTTAGGGGGAGCGTACGTGTGAGAGCGCGGGTGAGTGTCAGCGTACGGGTTAGGATTAGGGGACAGGTGAGGGTCAGGCTTCGGGGAAGGGTTAGGGTTAGGGTTCGGGCTAGGGTTAGGGTTAGGGGACGGGGACGATTTATGGTCCAGGTGAGGGTACGACAACGCTTTAGGGGGAGCGTACGTGTGAGGGCGCGGGTGAGTGTCAGCGTACGGGTTAGGATTAGGGGACGGGTGAGGGTCAGGCTTCGGGGAAGTGTTAGGGTTAGGGTTCGGGGTAGGGTTAGGGTTAGGGGACGGGGACGCTTTAGGGTCCAGGTGAGGGTACGACAACGATTTAGGGGGAGAGTATGTGTGAGGGTGCTGGTGAGTGTCAGCTTACGGGTTAGGATTAGGGGACGGGTGAGGGTCAGGCTTCGGGGAAGGGTTAGGGTTAGGGTTCGGGCTAGGGTTAGGGTTAGGGGACGGGGACGGTTTAGGGTCAAGGTGAGGGTACGACAACGCTTTAGGGGGAGCGTACGTGTTAGGTCGTGGGTGAGTGTCAGCGTACGGGTTAGGATTAGGGGACGGGTGAGGGTCAGGCTTCGGTAAAGGGTTAGGGTTAGGGTTCGGGCTAGGGTTAGGGTTAGGGGACGGGGACGGTTTAGGGTCCAGGTGAGGGGACGACAACGATTTAGGGGGAGCGTACGTGTGAGGGCGCGGGTGAGTGTCAGCTTACGGGTTAGGATTAGGGGACGGGTGAGGGTCAGGCTTCGGGGAAGGGTTAGGGTTAGGGTTCGGGCTAGGGTTAGGGTTAGCGGACGGGGACGGTTTAGGGTCAAGGTGAGGGTACGACAACGCTTTAGGGGGAGCGTACGTGTGAGGTCGTGGGTGAGTGTCAGCGTACGGGTTAGGATTAGGGGACGGGTGAGGGTCAGGCTTCGGGGAAGGGTTAGGGTTAGGGTTCGGGCTAGGTTTAGGGTTAGGGGACGGGGACGGTTTAGGGTCCAGGTGAGGGTACGACAACGCTTTAGGGGGAGCGTACGTGTGAGGGCGCGGGTGAGTGTCAGAGTACGGGTTAGGATTAGGGGACGGGTGAGGGTCAGGCTTCGGGGAAGGGTTAGGGCTAGGGTTCGGGCTAGGGTTAGGGTTAGGGGACGGGGACGGTCTAGGGTCCAGGTGAGGGTACGACAACGCTTTAGGGGGAGCGTACGTGTGAGGGCGCGGGTGAGTGTCAGCGTACGGGTTAGGATTAGGGGACGGGTGAGGGTCAGGCTTCGGGGAAGGGTTAGGGTTAGGGTTCGGGCTAGGGTTAGGGTTAGGGGACGGGGACGGTTTAGGGTCCAGGTGAGGGCACGACAACGCTTTAGGGGGAGCGTACGTGTGAGGGCGCGGGTGAGTGTCAGCGTACGGGTTAAGATTAGGGGACGGGTGAGGGTCAGGTTCGGGGAAGGGTTAGGGTTAGGGTTCGGGCTAGGGTTAGGGTTAGGGGACGGGGACGGTCTAGGGTCCAGTTGAGGGTACGACAACGCTTTAGGGGGAGCGTACGTGTGAGGGCGCGGGTGAGTGTCAGCGTACGGGTTAGGATTAGGGGACGGGTGAGGGTCAGGCTTCGGGGAAGGGTTAGGGTTAGGGTTCGGGCTAGGGTTAGGGTTAGGGGACGGGGACGGTCTAGGGTCCAGGTGAGGGTACGACAACGCTTTAGGGGGACGGTACGTGTGAGGGCGCGGGTGAGTGTCAGCGTACGGGTTAGGATTAGGGGACGGGTGAGGGTCAGGCTTCGGGGAAGGGTTAGGGTTAGGGTTCGGGCTAGGGTTAGGGTAGGGGACGGGGACGGTTTAGGGTCCAGGTGAGGGTACGACAACGCTTTAGGGGGAGCGTACGTGTGAGGGTGTGGGTGAGTGTCAGCGTACGGGTTAGGATTAGGGGATGTGTGAGTGTCAGGCTTCGGGGAAGGGTTAGGGTTAGGATTCGGGCTAGGGTTAGGGGACGGGGACGGGGACGGTTTAGGGTCCAGGTGAGGGTACGACAACGCTTTAGGGGGAGCGTACGTGTGAGCGCGCGGGTGAGTGTCAGCGTACAGGTTAGGATTAGGGGACGGGTGAGGGTCAGGCTTCGGGGAAGTGTTAGGGTTAGGGTTCGGGCTAGGGTTAGGGTTAGGGGACGGGGACGGTTTAGGGTCCAGGTGAGGGTACGACAACGCTTTAGGGGGAGCGTATGTGTGAGGGCGCGGGTGAGTGTCAGCGTACGGGTTAGGATTAGGGGACGGGTGAGGGTCAGGCTTCGGGGAAGGGTTACGGTTAGGGTTCGGGCTAGGGTTAGGGTCAGGGGATGGGGACGGTTTAGGGTCCAGGTGAGGGTAGGACAACGCTTTAGGGGGAGCGTACGTGTGAGGGCGCGGGTGAGTGTCAGCGTACGGGTTAGGATTAGGGGACGGGTGAGGGTCAGGCTTCGGGGAAGGGTTAGGGTTAGGGTTCGGGCTAGGGTTAAGGTTAGGGGACGGGGACGGTTTAGGGTCCAGGTGAGGGTACGACAACGCTTTAGGGGGAGCGTACGTGTGAGGGCGCGGGTGAGTGTCAGCGTACGGGTTAGGATTAGGGGACGGGTGAGGGTCAGGCTTCGGGGAAGGGTTAGGGTTAGGGTTCGGGCTAAGGTTAGGGTTAGGGGACGGGGACGGTTTAGGGTCCAGGTGAGGGTACGACAACGCTTTAGGGGGAGCGTACGTGTGAGGGCGTGGGTGAGTGTCAGCGTACGGGTTAGGATTAGGGGACGGGTGAGGGTCAGGCTTCGGGGAAGTGTTAGGGTTAGGGTTCGGGCTAGGGTTAGGGTTAGGGGACGGGGACGGTTTAGGGTCCAGGTGAGGGGACGACAACGCTTTAGGGGGAGCATACGTGTGAGGGCTCGGGTGAGTGTCAGCGTACGGTTTAGGATTAGGGGACGGGTGAGGGTCAGGCTTCGGGGAAGGGTTAGGGTTAGGGTTCGGGCTAGGGTTAGGGTTAGGGGACGGGGACGGTTTAGGGTCCAGGTGAGGGTACGACAACGCTTTAGGGGGAGCGTACGTGTGAGGGCGCGGGTGAGTGTCAGCGTACTGGTTAGGATTAGGGGACGGGTGAGGGTCAGGCTTCGGGGAAGGGTTAGGGTTAGGGTTCGGGCTAGGGTTAGGGTTAGGGGACGGGGACGGTTTAGGGTTCAGGTGAGGGTACGACAACGCTTTAGGGGGAGCGTACGTGTGAGGGCGCGGGTGAGTGTCACCGTACGGGTTAGGATTAGGGGACGGGTGAGGGTCAGGCTTCGGGGAAGGGTTAGGGTTAGGGTTCGGGCTAGGGTTAGGGTTAGGGGACGGGGACGGTTTAGGGTCCAGGTGAGGGTAGGACAACGCTTTAGGGGGAGCGTACGTGTGAGGGCGCGGGTGAGTGTCAGCGTACGGGTTAGGATTAGGGGACGGGTGAGGGTCAGGCTTCGGGGAAGTGTTAGGGTTAGGGTTCGGGCTAGGGTTAGGGTTAGGGCACGGGGACGGTTTAGGGTCCAGGTGAGGGTACGACAACGCTTTAGGGGGAGCGTACGTGTGAGTGCGCGGGTGAGTGTCAGCGTACGGGTTAGGATTAGGGGACGGGTGAGGGTCAGGCTGCGGGGAAGGGTTAGGGTTAGGGTTCGGGCTAGGGTTAGGGTTAGGGGACGGGGACGGTTTAGGGTCAAGGTGAGGGTACGACAACGCTTTAGGGGGAGCGTACGTGTGAGGTCGTGGGTGAGTGTCAGCGTACGGGTTAGGATTAGGGGACGGGTGAGGGTCAGGCTTCGGGGAAGGGTTAGGGTTAGGGTTCGGGCTAGGTTTAGGGTTAGGGGACGGGGACGGTTTAGGGTCCGGGTGAGGGTAGGACAACGCTTTAGGGGGAGCGTACGTGTGAGGGCGCGGGTGAGTGTCAGCGTACGGGTTAGGATTAGGGGACGGGTGAGGGTCAGGCTTCGGGGAAGGGTTAGGGTTAGGGTTCGGGCTAGGGTTAGGGTTAGGGTACGGGGACGGTCTAGGGTCCAGGTGAGGGTACGACAACGCTTTAGGGGGAGCGTACGTGTGAGGGTGTGGGTGAGTGTCAGCGTACGGGTTAGGATTAGGGGATGTGTGAGGGTCAGGCTTCGGGGAAGGGTTAGGGTTAGGGTTAGGGCTAGGGTTAGGGGACGGGGACGGGGACGGTTTAGGGTCCAGGTGAGGGTACGACAACGCTTTAGGGGGAGCGTACGTGTGAGGGCGCGGGTGAGTGTCAGCGTACTGGTTAGGATTAGGGGACGGGTGAGGGTCAGGCTTCGGGGAAGGGTTAGGGTTAGGGTTCGGGCTACGGTTAGGGTTAGGGGACGGGGACGGTTTAGGGTCCAGGTGAGGGTACGACAACGCTTTAGGGGGAGCGTACGTGTGAGGGCGCGGGTGAGTGTCAGCGTACGGTTTAGGATTAGGGAACGTGTGAGGGTCAGGCTTCGGGGAAGGGTTAGGGTTAGGGTTCGGGCTAGGGTTAGGGTTAGGGGACGGGGACGGTTTAGGGTCCAGGTGAGGGTAGGAGAACGCTTTAGGGGGAGCGTACGTGTGAGGGTGCGGGTGAGTGTCAGCGTACGGGTTAGGATTAGGGGACGGGTGAGGGTCAGGCTTCGGGGAAGGGTTAGGGTTAGGGTTCGGGCTAGGGTTAGGGTTAGGGGACGGGGACGGTTTAGGGTCCAGGTGAGGGTAAGAGAACGCTTTAGGGGGAGCGTACGTGTGAGGGCGCGGGTGAGTGTCAGCGTACGGGTTAGGATTAGGGGACGGGTGAGGGTCAGGCTTCGGTGAATGGTTAGGGTTAGGGTTCGGGCTAGGGTTAGGGTTAGGGGACGGGGACGGTTTAGGGTCCAGGTGAGGGTACGACAACGCTTTAGGGGGAGCGTACATGTGAGGGTGCGGGTGAGTGTCAGCGTACGGGTTAGGATTAGGGGACGGGTGAGGGTCAGGCTTCGGGGAAGGGTTAGGGTTAGGGTTCGGGCTAGGGTTAGGGTTAGTGGACGGGGACGGTTTAGGGTCCAGGTGAGGGTACGACAACGCTTTAGGGGGAGCGTACGTGTGAGGGCGCGGGTGAGTGTCAGCGTACGGGTTAGGATTAGGGGACGGGTGAGGGTCAGGCTTCGGGGAAGGTTTAGGGTTAGGGTTCGGGCTAGGGTTAGGGTTAGGGGACGGGGACGGTTTAGGGTCCAGGTGAGGGTACGACAATGCTTTAGGGGGAGCGTACGTGTGAGGGCGCGGGTGAGTGTCAGCGTACGGGTTAGGATTAGGGGACGTGGGAGGGTCAGGCTTCGGGGAAGGGTTAGGGTTAGGGTTCGGGCTAGGGTTAGGGTTAAGGGACGGGGACGGTTTAGGGTCCAGGTGAGGGTAGGACAACGCTTTAGGGGGAGCGTACGTGTGAGAGCGCGGGTGAGTGTCAGCGTACGGGTTAGGATTAGGGGACAGGTGAGGGTCAGGCTTCGGGGAAGGGTTAGGGTTAGGGTTCGGGCTAGGGTTAGGGTTAGGGGACGGGGACGATTTATGGTCCAGGTGAGGGTACGACAACGCTTTAGGGGGAGCGTACGTGTGAGGGCGCGGGTGAGTGTCAGCGTACGGGTTAGGATTAGGGGACGGGTGAGGGTCAGGCTTCGGGGAAGTGTTAGGGTTAGGGTTCGGGGTAGGGTTAGGGTTAGGGGACGGGGACGCTTTAGGGTCCAGGTGAGGGTACGACAACGATTTAGGGGGAGAGTATGTGTGAGGGTGCTGGTGAGTGTCAGCTTACGGGTTAGGATTAGGGGACGGGTGAGGGTCAGGCTTCGGGGAAGGGTTAGGGTTAGGGTTCGGGCTAGGGTTAGGGTTAGGGGACGGGGACGGTTTAGGGTCAAGGTGAGGGTACGACAACGCTTTAGGGGGAGCGTACGTGTTAGGTCGTGGGTGAGTGTCAGCGTACGGGTTAGGATTAGGGGACGGGTGAGGGTCAGGCTTCGGGAAAGGGTTAGGGTTAGGGTTCGGGCTAGGGTTAGGGTTAGGGGACGGGGACGGTTTAGGGTCCAGGTGAGGGGACGACAACGATTTAGGGGGAGCGTACGTGTGAGGGCGCGGGTGAGTGTCAGCTTACGGGTTAGGATTAGGGGACGGGTGAGGGTCAGGCTTCGGGGAAGGGTTAGGGTTAGGGTTCGGGCTAGGGTTAGGGTTAGCGGACGGGGACGGTTTAGGGTCAAGGTGAGGGTACGACAACGCTTTAGGGGGAGCGTACGTGTGAGGTCGTGGGTGAGTGTCAGCGTACGGGTTAGGATTAGGGGACGGGTGAGGGTCAGGCTTCGGGGAAGGGTTAGGGTTAGGGTTCGGGCTAGGTTTAGGGTTAGGGGACGGGGACGGTTTAGGGTCCAGGTGAGGGTACGACAACGCTTTAGGGGGAGCGTACGTGTGAGGGCGCGGGTGAGTGTCAGCGTACGGGTTAGGATTAGGGGACGGGTGAGGGTCAGGCTTCGGGGAAGGGTTAGGGCTAGGGTTCGGGCTAGGGTTAGGGTTAGGGGACGGGGACGGTCTAGGGTCCAGGTGAGGGTACGACAACGCTTTAGGGGGAGCGTACGTGTGAGGGCGCGGGTGAGTGTCAGCGTACGGGTTAGGATTAGGGGACGGGTGAGGGTCAGGCTTCGGGGAAGGGTTAGGGTTAGGGTTCGGGCTAGGGTTAGGGTTAGGGGACGGGGACGGTTTAGGGTCCAGGTGAGGGCACGACAACGCTTTAGGGGGAGCGTACGTGTGAGGGCGCGGGTGAGTGTCAGCGTACGGGTTAAGATTAGGGGACGGGTGAGGGTCAGGTTCGGGGAAGGGTTAGGGTTAGGGTTCGGGCTAGGGTTAGGGTTAGGGGACGGGGACGGTCTAGGGTCCAGTTGAGGGTACGACAACGCTTTAGGGGGAGCGTACGTGTGAGGGCGCGGGTGAGTGTCAGCGTACGGGTTAGGATTAGGGGACGGGTGAGGGTCAGGCTTCGGGGAAGGGTTAGGGTTAGGGTTCGGGCTAGGGTTAGGGTTAGGGGACGGGGACGGTCTAGGGTCCAGGTGAGGGTACGACAACGCTTTAGGGGGACCGTACGTGTGAGGGCGCGGGTGAGTGTCAGCGTACGGGTTAGGATTAGGGGACGGGTGAGGGTCAGGCTTCGGGGAAGGGTTAGGGTTAGGGTTCGGGCTAGGGTTAGGGTAGGGGACGGGGACGGTTTAGGGTCCAGGTGAGGGTACGACAACGCTTTAGGGGGAGCGTACGTGTGAGGGTGTGGGTGAGTGTCAGCGTACGGGTTAGGATTAGGGGATGTGTGAGTGTCAGGCTTCGGGGAAGGGTTAGGGTTAGGATTCGGGCTAGGGTTAGGGGACGGGGACGGGGACGGTTTAGGGTCCAGGTGAGGGTACGACAACGCTTTAGGGGGAGCGTACGTGTGAGGGCGCGGGTGAGTGTCAGCGTACAGGTTAGGATTAGGGGACGGGTGAGGGTCAGGCTTCGGGGAAGTGTTAGGGTTAGGGTTCGGGCTAGGGTTAGGGTTAGGGGACGGGGACGGTTTAGGGTCCAGGTGAGGGTACGACAACGCTTTAGGGGGAGCGTATGTGTGAGGGCGCGGGTGAGTGTCAGCGTACGGGTTAGGATTAGGGGACGGGTGAGGGTCAGGCTTCGGGGAAGGGTTACGGTTAGGGTTCGGGCTAGGGTTAGGGTCAGGGGATGGGGACGGTTTAGGGTCCAGGTGAGGGTAGGACAACGCTTTAGGGGGAGCGTACGTGTGAGGGCGCGGGTGAGTGTCAGCGTACGGGTTAGGATTAGGGGACGGGTGAGGGTCAGGCTTCGGGGAAGGGTTAGGGTTAGGGTTCGGGCTAGGGTTAAGGTTAGGGGACGGGGACGGTTTAGGGTCCAGGTGAGGGTACGACAACGCTTTAGGGGGAGCGTACGTGTGAGGGCGCGGGTGAGTGTCAGCGTACGGGTTAGGATTAGGGGACGGGTGAGGGTCAGGCTTCGGGGAAGGGTTAGGGTTAGGGTTCGGGCTAAGGTTAGGGTTAGGGGACGGGGACGGTTTAGGGTCCAGGTGAGGGTACGACAACGCTTTAGGGGGAGCGTACGTGTGAGGGCGTGGGTGAGTGTCAGCGTACGGGTTAGGATTAGGGGACGGGTGAGGGTCAGGCTTCGGGGAAGTGTTAGGGTTAGGGTTCGGGCTAGGGTTAGGGTTAGGGGACGGGGACGGTTTAGGGTCCAGGTGAGGGGACGACAACGCTTTAGGGGGAGCATACGTGTGAGGGCGCGGGTGAGTGTCAGCGTACGGTTTAGGATTAGGGGACGGGTGAGGGTCAGGCTTCGGGGAAGGGTTAGGGTTAGGGTTCGGGCTAGGGTTAGGGTTAGGGGACGGGGACGGTTTAGGGTCCAGGTGAGGGTACGACAACGCTTTAGGGGGAGCGTACGTGTGAGGGCGCGGGTGAGTGTCAGCGTACTGGTTAGGATTAGGGGACGGGTGAGGGTCAGGCTTCGGGGAAGGGTTAGGGTTAGGGTTCGGGCTAGGGTTAGGGTTAGGGGACGGGGACGGTTTAGGGTTCAGGTGAGGGTACGACAACGCTTTAGGGGGAGCGTACGTGTGAGGGCGCGGGTGAGTGTCACCGTACGGGTTAGGATTAGGGGACGGGTGAGGGTCAGGCTTCGGGGAAGGGTTAGGGTTAGGGTTCGGGCTAGGGTTAGGGTTAGGGGACGGGGACGGTTTAGGGTCCAGGTGAGGGTAGGACAACGCTTTAGGGGGAGCGTACGTGTGAGGGCGCGGGTGAGTGTCAGCGTACGGGTTAGGATTAGGGGACGGGTGAGGGTCAGGCTTCGGGGAAGTGTTAGGGTTAGGGTTCGGGCTAGGGTTAGGGTTAGGGCACGGGGACGGTTTAGGGTCCAGGTGAGGGTACGACAACGCTTTAGGGGGAGCGTACGTGTGAGTGCGCGGGTGAGTGTCAGCGTACGGGTTAGGATTAGGGGACGGGTGAGGGTCAGGCTGCGGGGAAGGGTTAGGGTTAGGGTTCGGGCTAGGGTTAGGGTTAGGGGACGGGGACGGTTTAGGGTCCAGGTGAGGGTACGACAACGCCTTAGGGGGAGCGTACGTGTGAGGGCGTGGGTGAGTGTCAGCGTACGGGTTAGGATTAGGGGACGGGTGAGGGTCAGGCTTCGGGGAAGTGTTAGGGTTAGGGTTCGGGCTAGGGTTAGGGTTAGGGGACGGGGACGGTTTAGGGTCCAGGTGAGGATACGACAACGATTTAGGGGGAGCGTACGTGTGAGGGTGCGGGTGAGTGTCAGCTTACGGGTTAGGATTAGGGGACGGGTGAGGGTCAGGCTTCGGGGAAGGGTTAGGGTTAGGGTTCGGGCTAGGGTTAGGGTTAGGGGACGGGGACGGTTTAGGTTCCAGGTGAGGGGACGACAACGCTTTAGGGGGAGCGTACGTGTTAGGTCGTGGGTGAGTGTCAGCGTACGGGTTAGGATTAGGGGACGGGTGAGGGTCAGGCTTCGGGGAAGGGTTAGGGTTAGGGTTCGGGCTAGGTTTAGGGTTAGGGGACGGGGACGGTTTAGGGTCCAGGTGAGGGTACGACAACGCTTTAGGGGGAGCGTACGTGTGAGGGCGCGGGTGAGTGTCAGCGTACGGGTTAGGATTAGGGGACGGGTGAGGGTCAGGCTTCGGGGAAGGGTTAGGGCTAGGGTTCGGGCTAGGGTTAGAGTTAGGGGACGGGGACGGTCTAGGGTCCAGGTGAGGGTACGACAACGCTTTAGGGGGAGCGTACGTGTGAGGGCGCGGGTGAGTGTCAGCGTACGGGTTAGGATTAGGGGACGGGTGAGGGTCAGGCTTCGGGGAAGGGTTAGGGTTAGGGTTCGGGCTAGGGTTAGGGTTAGGGGACGGGGACGGTTTAGGGTCCAGGTGAGGGCACGACAACGCTTTAGGGGGAGCGTACGTGTGAGGGCGCGGGTGAGTGTCAGCGTACGGGTTAAGATTAGGGGACGGGTGAGGGTCAGGTTCGGGGAAGGGTTAGGGTTAGGGTTCGGGCTAGGGTTAGGGTTAGGGGACGGGGACGGTCTAGGGTCCAGTTGAGCGTACGACAACGCTTTAGGGGGAGCGTACGTGTGAGGGCGCGGGTGAGTGTCAGCGTACGGGTTAGGATTAGGGGACGGGTGAGGGTCAGGCTTCGGGGAAGGGTTAGGGTTAGGGTTCGGGCTAGGGTTAGGGTTAGGGGACGGGGACGGTCTAGGGTCCAGGTGAGGGTACGACAACGCTTTAGGGGGACCGTACGTGTGAGGGCGCGGGTGAGTGTCAGCGTACGGGTTAGGATTAGGGGACGGGTGAGGGTCAGGCTTCGGGGAAGGGTTAGGGTTAGGGTTCGGGCTAGGGTTAGGGTAGGGGACGGGGACGGTTTAGGGTCCAGGTGAGGGTACGACAACGCTTTAGGGGGAGCGTACGTGTGAGGGTGTGGGTGAGTGTCAGCGTACGGGTTAGGATTAGGGGATGTGTGAGGGTCAGGCTTCGGGGAAGGGTTAGGGTTAGGATTCGGGCTAGGGTTAGGGGACGGGGACGGGGACGGTTTAGGGTCCAGGTGAGGGTACGACAACGCTTTAGGGGGAGCGTACGTGTGAGGGCGCGGGTGAGTGTCAGCGTACAGGTTAGGATTAGGGGACGGGTGAGGGTCAGGCTTCGGGGAAGTGTTAGGGTTAGGGTTCGGGCTAGGGTTAGGGTTAGGGGACGGGGACGGTTTAGGGTCCAGGTGAGGGTACGACAACGCTTTAGGGGGAGCGTACGTGTGAGGGCGCGGGTGAGTGTCAGCGTACGGGTTAGGATTAGGGGACGGGTGAGGGTCAGGCTTCGGGGAAGGGTTACGGTTAGGGTTCGGGCTAGGGTTAGGGTCAGGGGATGGGGACGGTTTAGGGTCCAGGTGAGGGTAGGACAACGCTTTAGGGGGAGCGTACGTGTGAGGGCGCGGGTGAGTGTCAGCGTACGGGTTAGGATTAGGGGACGGGTGAGGGTCAGGCTTCGGGGAAGGGTTAGGGTTAGGGTTCGGGCTAGGGTTAAGGTTAGGGGACGGGGACGGTTTAGGGTCCAGGTGAGGGTACGACAACGCTTTAGGGGGAGCGTACGTGTGAGGGCGCGGGTGAGTGTCAGCGTACGGGTTAGGATTAGGGGACGGGTGAGGGTCAGGCTTCGGGGAAGGGTTAGGGTTAGGGTTCGGGCTAAGGTTAGGGTTAGGGGACGGGGACGGTTTAGGGTCCAGGTGAGTGTACGACAACGCCTTAGGGGGAGCGTACGTGTGAGGGCGTGGGTGAGTGTCAGCGTACGGGTTAGGATTAGGGGACGGGTGAGGGTCAGGCTTCGGGGAAGTGTTAGGGTTAGGGTTCGGGCTAGGGTTAGGGTTAGGGGACGGGGACGGTTTGGGGTCCAGGTGAGGGGACGACAACGCTTTAGGGGGAGCATACGTGTGAGGGCGCGGGTGAGTGTCAGCGTACGGTTTAGGATTAGGGGACGGGTGAGGGTCAGGCTTCGGGGAAGGGTTAGGGTTAGGGTTCAGGCTAGGGTTAGGGTTAGGGGACGGGGACGGTTTAGGGTCCAGGTGAGGGTACGACAACGCTTTAGGGGGAGCGTACGTGTGAGGGCGCGGGTGAGTGTCAGCGTACTGGTTAGGATTAGGGGACGGGTGAGGGTCAGGCTTTGGGGAAGGGTTAGGGTTAGGGTTCGGGCTAGGGTTAGGGTTAGGGGACGGGGACGGTTTAGGGTTCAGGTGAGGGTACGACAACGCTTTAGGGGGAGCGTACGTGTGAGGGCGCGGGTGAGTGTCACCGTACGGGTTAGGATTAGGGTACGGGTGAGGGTCAGGCTTCGGGGAAGGGTTAGGGTTAGGGTTCGGGCTAGGGTTAGGGTTAGGGGACGGGGACGGTTTAGGGTCCAGGTGAGGGTAGGACAACGCTTTAGGGGGAGCGTACGTGTGAGGGCGCGGGTGAATGTCAGCGTACGGGTTAGGATTAGGGGACGGGTGAGGGTCAGGCTTCGGGGAAGTGTTAGGGTTAGGGTTCGGGCTAGGGTTAGGGTTAGGGCACGGGGACGGTTTAGGGTCCAGGTGAGGGTACGACAACGCTTTAGGGGGAGCGTACGTGTGAGGGCGCGGGTGAGTGTCAGCGTACGGGTTAGGATTAGGGGACGGGTGAGGGTCAGGCTGCGGGGAAGGGTTAGGGTTAGGGTTCGGGCTAGGGTTAGGGTTAGGGGACGGGGACGGTTTAGGGTCCAGGTGAGGGTACGACAACGCCTTAGGGGGAGCGTACGTGTGAGGGCGTGGGTGAGTGTCAGCGTACGGGTTAGGATTAGGGGACGGGTGAGGGTCAGGCTTCGGGGAAGTGTTAGGGTTAGGGTTCGGGCTAGGGTTAGGGTTAGGGGACGGGGACGGTTTAGGGTCCAGGTGAGGATACGACAACGATTTAGGGGGAGCGTACGTGTGAGGGTGCGGGTGAGTGTCAGCTTACGGGTTAGGATTAGGGGACGGGTGAGGGTCAGGCTTCGGGGAAGGGTTAGGGTTAGGGTTCGGGCTAGGGTTAGGGTTAGGGGACGGGGACGGTTTAGGTTCCAGGTGAGGGGACGACAACGCTTTAGGGGGAGCGTACGTGTTAGGTCGTGGGTGAGTGTCAGCGTACGGGTTAGGATTAGGGGACGGGTGAGGGTCAGGCTTCGGGGAAGGGTTAGGGTTAGGGTTCGGGCTAGGGTTAGGGTTAGGGGACGGGGACGGTTTAGGGTCCAGGTGAGGGGACGACAACGCTCTAGGGGGAGCGTACGTGTGAGAGCGCGGGTGAGTGTCAGCGTATGGTTTAGGATTAGGGGACGGGTGAGGGTCAGGCTTCGGGGAAGGGTTAGGGTTAGGGTTCGGGCTAGGGTTAGGGTTAGGGGACGGGGACGGTTTAGGGTCCAGGGGAGGGTAGGACAACGCTTTAGGGGGAGCGTACGTGTGAGGGCGCGGGTGAGTGTCAGCGTACGGTTTAGGATTAAGGGACGGGTGAGGGTCAGGTTTCGGGTAAGGGTTAGGGTTAGGGTTCGGGCTAGGGTTAGGGTTAGGGGACGGGGACGGTCTAGGGTCCAGGTGAGGGTACGACAACGCTTTAGGGGGAGCGTACGTGTGAGGGCGCGGGTGAGTGTCAGCGTACGGGTTAGGATTAGGGGACGGGTGAGGGTCAGGCTTCGGGGAAGGGTTAGGGTTAGGGTTCGGTCTAGGGTTAGGGTTAGGGGACGGGGACGGTTTAGGGTCCAGGTGAGGGCACGACAACGCTTTAGGGGGAGCGTACGTGTGAGGGCGCGGGTGAGTGTCAGCGTACGGGTTAAGATTAGGGGACGGGTGAGGGTCAGGTTCGGGGAAGGGTTAGGGTTAGGGTTCGGGCTAGGGTTAGGGTTAGGGGACGGGGACGGTCTAGGGTCCAGGTGAGGGTACGACAACGCTTTAGGGGGAGCGTACGTGTGAGGGCGCGGGTGAGTGTCAGCGTACGGGTTAGGATTAGGGGACGGGTGAGGGTCAGGCTTCGGGGAAGGGTTAGGGTTAGGGTTCGGGCTAGGGTTAGGGTTAGGGGACGGGGACGGTCTAGGGTCCAGGTGAGGGTACGACAACGCTTTAGGGGGACCGTACGTCTGAGGGCGCGGGTGAGTGTCAGCGTACGGGTTAGGATTAGGGGACGGGTGAGGGTCAGGCTTCGGGGAAGGGTTAGGGTTAGGGTTCGGGCTAGGGTTAGGGTTAGGGGACGGGGACGGTTTAGGGTCCAGGTGAGGGTACGACAACGCTTTAGGGGGAGCGTACGTGTGAGGGTGTGGGTGAGTGTCAGCGTACGGGTTAGGATTAGGGGATGTGTGAGGGTCAGGCTTCGAGGAAGGGTTAGGGTTAGGATTCGGGCTAGGGTTAGGGGACGGGGACGGGGACGGTTTAGGGTCCAGGTGAGGGTACGACAACGCTTTAGGGGGAGCGTACGTGTGAGGGCGCGGGTGAGTGTCAGCGTACGGGTTAGGATTAGGGGATGGGTGAGGGTCAGGCTTCGGGGAAGTGTTAGGGTTAGGGTTCGGGCTAGGGTTAGGGTTAGGGGACGGGGACGGTTTAGGGTCCAGGTGAGGGTACGACAACGCTTTAGGGGGAGCGTACGTGTGAGGGCGCGGGTGAGTGTCAGCGTACGGGTTAGGATTAGGGGACGGGTGAGGGTCAGGCTTCGGGGAAGGGTTACGGTTAGGGTTCGGGCTAGGGTTAGGGTTAGGGGATGGGGACGGTTTAGGGTCCAGGTGAGGGTAGGACAACGCTTTAGGGGGAGCGTACGTGTGAGGGCGCGGGTGAGTGTCAGCGTACGGGTTAGGATTAGGGGACGGGTGAGGGTCAGGCTTCGGGGAAGGGTTAGGGTTAGGGTTCGGGCTAGGGTTAGGGTTAGGGGACGGGGACGGTTTAGGGTCCAGGTGAGGGTACGACAACGCTTTAGGGGGAGCGTACGTGTGAGGGCGCGGGTGAGTGTCAGCGTACGGGTTAGGATTAGGGAACGGGTGAGGGTCAGGCTTCGGGGAAGGGTTAGGGTTAGGGTTCGGGCTAGGGTTAGGGTTAGGGGACGGGGACGGTTTAGGGTCCAGGTGAGGGTACGACAACGCCTTAGGGGGAGCGTACGTGTGAGGGCGTGGGTGAGTGTCAGCGTACGGGTTAGGATTAGGGGACGGGTGAGGGTCAGGCTTCGGGGAAGTGTTAGGGTTAGGGTTCGGGCTAGGGTTAGGGTTAGGGGACGGGGACGGTTTAGGGTCCAGGTGAGGGTACGACAACGATTTAGGGGGAGCGTACGTGTGAGGGTTCGAGTGAGTGTCAGCTTACGGGTTAGGATTAGGGGACGGGTGAGGGTCAGGCTTCGGGGAAGGGTTAGGGTTAGGGTTCGGCTAGGGTTAGGGTTAGGGTTAGGGGACGGGGACAGTTTAGGGTCCAGGTGAGGGGACGACAACGCTTTAGGGGGAGCATACGTGTGAGGGCGCGGGTGAGTGTCAGCGTACGGTTTAGGATTAGGGGACGGGTGAGGGTCAGGCTTCGGGGAAGGGTTAGGGTTAGGGTTCGGGCTAGGGTTAGGGTTAGGGGACGGGGACGGTTTACGGTCCAGGTGAGGGTACGACAACGCTTTAGGGGGAGCGTACGTGTGAGGGCGCGGGTGAGTGTCAGCGTACTGGTTAGGATTAGGGGACGGGTGAGGGTCAGGCTTTGGGGAAGGGTTAGGGTTAGGGTTCGGGCTAGGGTTAGGGTTAGGGGACGGGGACGGTTTAGGGTTCAGGTGAGGGTACGACAACGCTTTAGGGGGAGCGTACGTGTGAGGGCGCGGGTGAGTGTCAGCGTACGGGTTAGGATTAGGGGACGGGTGAGGGTCAGGCTTCGGGGAAGGGTTAGGGTTAGGGTTCGGGCTAGGGTTAGGGTTAGGGGACGGGGACGGTTTAGGGTCCAGGTGAGGGTAGGACAACGCTTTAGGGGGAGCGTACGTGTGAGGGCGCGGGTGAGTGTCAGCGTACGGGTTAGGATTAGGGGACGGGTGAGGGTCAGGCTTCGGGGAAGTGTTAGGGTTAGGGTTCGGGCTAGGGTTAGGGTTAGGGCACGGGGACGGTTTAGGGTCCAGGTGAGGGTACGACAACGCTTTAGGGGGAGCGTACGTGTGAGGGCGCGGGTGAGTGTCAGCGTACGGGTTAGGATTAGGGGACGGGTGAGGGTCAGGCTTCGGGGAAGGGTTAGGGTTAGGGTTCGGGCTAGGGTTAGGGTTAGGGGACGGGGACGGTTTAGGGTCCAGGTGAGGGTACGACAACGCCTTAGGGGGAGCGTACGTGTGAGGGCGTGGGTGAGTGTCAGCGTACGGGTTAGGATTAGGGGACGGGTGAGGGTCAGGCTTCGGGGAAGTGTTAGGGTTAGGGTTCGGGCTAGGGTTAGGGTTAGGGGACGGGGACGGTTTAGGGTCCAGGTGAGGATACGACAACGATTTAGGGGGAGCGTACGTGTGAGGGTGCGGGTGAGTGTCAGCTTACGGGTTAGGATTAGGGGACGGGTGAGGGTCAGGCTTCGGGGAAGGGTTAGGGTTAGGGTTCGGGCTAGGGTTAGGGTTAGGGGACGGGGACGGTTTAGGGTCAAGGTGAGGGTACGACAACGCTTTAGGGGGAGCGTACGTGTTAGGTCGTGGGTGAGTGTCAGCGTACGGGTTAGGATTAGGGGACGGGTGAGGGTCAGGCTTCGGGGAAGGGTTAGGGTTAGGGTTCGGGCTAGGGTTAGGGTTAGGGGACGGGGACGGTTTAGGGTCCAGGTGAGGGTACGACAACGCTTTAGGGAGAGCGTACGTGTGAGGGCGCGGGTGAGTGTCAGCGTACGGGTTAGGATTAGGGGACGGGTGAGGGTCAGGCTTCGGGGAAGGGTTAGGTTTAGGGTTCGGGCTAGGGTTAGGGTTAGGGGACGGGGACGGTTTAGGGTCCAGGTGAGGGTACGACAACGCCTTAGGGGGAGCGTACGTGTGAGGGCGCGGGTGAGTGTCAGCGTACGGGTTAGGATTAGGGGACGTGTGAGGGTCAGGCTTCGGGGAAGGGTTAGTGTTAGGGTTCGGGCTAGGGTTAGGGTTAGGGGACGGGGACGGTTTAGGGTACAGGTGAGGGTACGACAACGATTTAGGGGGAGCGTACGTGTGAGGGTGCGGGTGAGTGTCAGCTTACGGGTTAGGATTAGGGGACGGGTGAGGGTCAGGCTTCGGGGAAGGGTTAGGGTTAGGGTTCGGGCTAGGGTTAGGGTTAGGGGACGGGGACGGTTTAGGGTCAAGGTGAGGGTACGACAACGCTTTAGGGGGAGCGTACGTGTTAGGTCGTGGGTGAGTGTCAGCGTACGGGTTAGGATTAGGGGACGGGTGAGGGTCAGGCTTCGGGGAAGGGTTAGGTTTAGGGTTCGGGCTAGGGTTAGGGTTAGGGGACGGGGACGGTTTAGGGTCCAGGTGAGGGTACGACAACGCTTTAGGGGGAGCGTACGTGTGAGGGCGTGGGTGAGTGTCAGCGTACGGGTTAGGATTAGGGGACGGGTGAGGGTCAGGCATCGGGGAAGGGTTAGGGTTAGGGTTCGGGCTAGGGTTAGGGTTAGGGGACGGGGACGGTTTAGGGTCCAGGTGAGGGTACGACAACGCTTTAGGGAGAGCGTACGTGTGAGGGCGTGGGTGAGTGTCAGCGTACGGGTTAGGATTAGGGGACGGGTGAGGGTCAGGCTTCGGGGAAGGGTTAGGGTTAGGGTTCGGGCTAGGGTTAGGGTTAGGGGACGGGGACGGTTTAGGGTCCAGGTGAGGGTACGATAACGCCTTAGGGGGAGCGTACGTGTGAGGGCGCGGGTGAGTGTCAGCGTACCGGTTAGGATTAGGGGACGTGTGAGGGTCAGGCTTCGGGGAAGGGTTAGGGTTAGGGTTCGGGCTAGGGTTAGGGTTAGGGGACGGGGACGGTTTAGGGTACAGGTGAGGGTACGACAACGATTTAGGGGGAGCGTACGTGTGAGGGTGCGGGTGAGTGTCAGCTTACGGGTTAGGATTAGGGGACGGGTGAGGGTCAGGCTTCGGGGAAGGGTTAGGGTTAGGGTTCGGGCTAGGGTTAGGGTTAGGGGACGGGGACGGTTTAGGGTCAAGGTGAGGGTACGACAACGCTTTAGGGGGAGCGTACGTGTTAGGTCGTGGGTGAGTGTCAGCGTACGGGTTAGGATTAGGGGACGGGTGAGGGTCAGGCTTCGGGGAAGGGTTAGGGTTAGGGTTCGGGCTAGGGTTAGGGTTAGGGGACGGGGACGGTTTAGGGTCCAGGTGAGGGTACGACAACGCTTTAGGGGGAGCGTACGTGTGAGAACACGGGTGAGTGTCAGCGTACGGTTTAGGATTAGGGGACGGGTGAGGGTCAGGCTTCGGGGAAGGGTTAGGGTTAGGGTTCGGGCTAGGGTTAGGGTTAGGGGACGGGGACGGTTTAGGGTCCAGGTGAGGGTAGGACAACGCTTTAGGGGGAGCGTACGTGTGAGGGCGCGGGTGAGTGTCAGCGTACGGTTTAGGATTAAGGGACGGGTGAGGGTCAGGCTTCGGGGAATTGTTAGGGTTAGGGTTCGGGCTAGGGTTAGGGTTAGGGGACGGGGACGGTTTAGGGTCCAGGTGAGGGTACGACAACGCTTTAGGGGGAGCGTACGTGTGAGGGCGCGGGTGAGTGTCAGGGTACGGGTTAGGATTAGGGGACGGGTGAGGGTCAGGCTTCGGGGAAGGGTTAGGGTTAGGGTTTGGGCTAGGGTTAGGTTTAGGGGACGGGTTAGGGTTAGGGTTAGGGTTAGGGTTAGGGTTAGGGTTAGGGTTAGGGTTACGGGTTAGGTTTAGGGTTAGGGTTAGGGTTAGGGTTAGGGTTAGGGTTAGGGGACGGGGACGGTTTAGGTTCCAGGTGAGGGTACGACAACGCTTTAGGGGGAGCGTACGTGTGAGGGCACGGGTGAGTGTCAGCGTACGGGTTAGGATTAGGGGACGGGTGAGGGTCAGGCTTCGGGGAAGGGTTAGGGTTAGGGTTCGGGCTAGGGTTAGGGTTAGGGGACGGGGACGGTCTAGGGTCCAGGTGAGGGTACGACAACGCTTTAGGGGGAGCGTACGTGTGAGGGCGCGGGTGAGTGTCAGCGTACGGGTTAGGATTAGGGGACGGGTGAGGGTCAGGCTTCGGGGAAGGGTTAGGGTTAGGGTTCGGGCTAGGGTTAGGGTTAGGGGACGGGGACGGTTTAGGGTCCAGGTGAGGGTACGACAACGATTTAGGGGGAGCGTACGTGTGAGGGTGCGGGTGAGTGTCAGCTTACGGGTTAGGATTAGGGGACGGGTGAGGGTCAGGCTTCGGGGAAGGGTTAGGTTTAGGGTTCGGGCTAGGGATAGGGTTAGGGGACGGGGACGGTTTAGGGTCCAGGTGAGGGTACGACAACGCTTTAGGGGGAGCGTACGTGGGAGGTCGTGGGTGAGTGTCAGCGTACGGGTTAAGATTAGGGGACGGGTGAGGGTCAGGCTTCGGGGAAGGGTTAGGGTTAGGTTTCGGGCTAGGGTTAGGGTTAGGGGACGGGGACGGTTAAGGGTCCAGGTGAGGGTACGACAACGCTTTAGGGGGAGCGTACGTGTGAGGGCGCGGGTGAGTGTCAGCGTACGGGTTAGGATTAGGGGACGGGTGAGGGTCAGGCTTCGGGGAAGGGTTAGGGTTAGGGTTCGGGCTAGGGTTAGGGTTAGGGGACGGGGACGGTTTAGGGTCCAGGTGAGGGTACGACAACGCTTTAGGGGGACCGTACGTGTGAGGGCGCGGGTGAGTGTCAGCGTACGGGTTAGGATTAGGGGACGGGTGAGGGTCAGGCTTCGGGGAAGGGTTAGGGTTAGGGTTCGGGCTAGGGTTAGGGTTAGGGGACGGGGACGGTTTAGGGTCCAGGTGAGGGTACGACAACGCTTTAGGGGGAGCGTACGTGTGAGGGTGCGTGTGAGTGTCAGCGTACGGGTTAGGATTAGGGGACGGGTGAGGGTCAGGCTTCTGGGAAGGGTTAGGGTTAGGGTTCGGGCTAGGGTTAGGGTTAGGGGACGGGGACGGTTTAGGGTCCAGGTGAGGGTACGACAACGCTTTAGGGGGAGCGTACGTGTGAGGGCGCGGGTGAGTGTCAGCGTACGGGTTAGGATTAGGGGACGGGTGAGGGTCAGGCTTCGGGGAAGGGTTAGGGTTAGGGTTCGGGCTAGGGTTAGGGTTAGGGGACGGGGACGGTTTAGGGTCCAGGTGAGGGTAGGACAACGCTTTTGGGGGAGCGTACGTGTGAGGGCGCGGGTGAGTGTCAGCGTACGGGTTAGGATTAGGGGACGGGTGAGGGTCAGGCTTCGGGGAAGGGTTAGGTTTAGGGTTCGGGCTCGGGTTAGGGTTAGGGGACGGGGACGGTTTAGGGTCCAGGTGAGGGTACGACAACGCTTTAGGGGGAGTGTACGTGTGAGGGTGTGGGTGAGTTTCAGCGTACGGGTTAGGATTAGGGGATGGGTGAGGGTCAGGCTTCGGGGAAGGGTTAGGGTTAGGGTTCGGGCTAGGGTTAGGGGACGGGTACGGGGACGGTTTAGGGTCCAGGTGAGGGTACGACAACGCTTTAGGGGGAGCGTACGTGTGAGGGCGCGGGTGAGTGTCAGCGTACGGGTTAGGATTAGGGGACGGGTGAGGGTCAGGCTTCGGGGAAGGGTTAGGGTTAGGGTTCGGGCTAGGGTTAGGGTTAGGGGACGGGGACGGTTTAGGGTCCAGGTGAGGGTACGACAACGATTTAGGGGGAGCGTACGTGTGAGGGTGCGGGTGAGTGTCAGCTTACGGGTTAGGATTAGGGGACGGGTGAGGGTCAGGCTTCGGGGAAGGGTTAGGTTTAGGGTTCGGGCTAGGGATAGGGTTAGGGGACGGGGACGGTATACGGTCAATGTGAGGGTACGACAACGCTTTAGGGGGAGCGTACGTGGGAGGTCGTGGGTGAGTGTCAGCGTACGGGTTAGGATTAGGGGACGGGTGAGGGTCAGGCTTCGGGGAAGGGTTAGGGTTAGGTTTCGGGCTAGGGTTAGGGTTAGGGGACGGGGACGGTTAAGGGTCCAGGTGAGGGTACGACAACGCTTTAGGGGGAGCGTACGTGTGAGGGCGCGGGTGAGTGTCAGCGTACGGGTTAGGATTAGGGGACGGGTGAGGGTCAGGCTTCGGGGAAGGGTTAGGGTTAGGGTTCGGGCTAGGGTTAGGTTTAGGGGACGGGGACGGTTTAGGGTCCAGGTGAGGGTACGACAACGCTTTAGGGGGACCGTACGTGTGAGGGCGCGGGTGAGTGTCAGCGTACGGGTTAGGATTAGGGGACGGGTGAGGGTCAGGTTTCGGGGAAGGGTTAGGGTTAGGGTTCGGGCTAGGGTTAGGGTTAGGGGACGGGGACGGTTTAGGGTCCAGGTGAGGGTACGACAACGCTTTAGGGGGAGCGTACGTGTGAGGGTGTGGGTGAGTGTCAGCGTACGGGTTAGGATTAGGGGACGGGTGAGGGTCAGGCTTCGGGGAAGGGTTAGGGTTAGGGTTCGGGCTAGGGTTAGGGTTAGGGGACGGGGACGGTTTAGGGTCCAGGTGAGGGTACGACAACGCTTTAGGGGGAGCGTACGTGTGAGGGCGCGGGTGAGTGTCAGCGTACGGGTTAGGATTAGGGGACGGGTGAGGGTCAGGCTTCGGGGAAGGGTTAGGGTTAGGGTTCGGGCTAGGTTTAGGATTAGGGGACGGGGACGGTTTAGGGTCCAGGTGAGGGTAGGACAACGCTTTTGGGGGAGCGTACGTGTGAGGGCGCGGGTGAGTGTCAGCGTACGGGTTAGGATTAGGGGACGGGTGAGGGTCAGGCTTCGGGGAAGGGTTAGGTTTAGGGTTCGAGCTCGGGTAAGGGTTAGGGGACGGGGACGGTTTAGGGTCCAGGTGAGGGTACGACAACGCTTTAGGGGGAGCGTACGTGTGAGGGCGCGGGTGAGTTTCTGCCGGGGACCAGCCCCAGCTGAACAGGTTTCACCGAAAGGGGAGACGGAGTCGGCGTGGACAGAACACAAGACACCTCAGAGGATGCAAGGATCTGCCAAATTTATTCTTCTGATTTCCAAGTATTTATACTATAAAAAATCTCATTTTCAAATTCAACATCCTCATTCCCACGCCAAAAACTCCCCCACATAAGCCATAAAACAAAGGTGATTTACATCAGCAAATTAATCAAAACAAATTAGGTATTTTTCCCATCGCCCAGAGTCCCTTTCATCTTCTGTGGTCAAAGTCCGTTTCATCCTCTGTGGTTAGGTACATGTTAATCACATCTACGTCAGAAACTTCAGGAACTTGTCTGCAGTTTCTTTATTCTTCTCAGAAGATTAAGGTGTTCTTGTACCTGCACATTCTGCTTGATCAAGCCATAAACTTAAACATATTATTCTGTTAGTGATTAAAAATAATCATACAACATTTCATCTACAAATTTCCTAACCCCACCATAATAATCAAAACAATACACATTATTTTTTTATACTTCTAAAAAACCATGGGAGCGGGCATTGTACCATGAATTCATTGATTAAACCCATTGTTGCATGCCACCATACCCAGGTATTTCCCAACATGTTTATAACTCCACTGGGAGGCCATAACTCTTGTAATTTTTCTTTCAGAGTAAAAAGCTGCTGCAGAAATGTTCCCACCATTGTATTTCCCCAAGTCCAGTGCCCTGGCCTGGGAATAAAACTTTCAAATATAATCATTAAAAAAGCCAAAGTAGCTATAATCCTTCTCTTGATTTTTACCCTAAATTAAAATCTTACTTAAACTCCTACATTAAAACTACACATTTTTCCCAACCCCAATAGCAATCCTACAAAATCACTTTAGGCAAAGGCAGGGGAAGACAAGGGGAACCACACAGAGCAAAGCCTTGCTACCACACAGAGGAAAGCTGTGGTCCACGGAGGAAATGGGAAACAAAGCCCTGCTGCGGCGGGAGAGCAGTTGCCATTGGCTAGGTCTCTTGTCTGCTACCTGGGTTCCCATCTGAGCTGGGCGTGGGAAGCGAAGCAGCCACGGGGACAAGAGATCTCCCTCAGAAGGGGTGAGGGTTCAGGCTCCTGCAAAGTTGGGGGGTGAGGGTCTATGCCCCACCTCTGTTGGCCCCCAAGTTCTCTCCTGATGGCCCCTCTGCGACTGTGCCTGTCTTAGGTTGTTCCTTCCCTGAGGAATCTTACCCGTCTCTGGCTAACCAGCCATCCTCCGGGGCCAAACAGGGAGATGCGAGGTGTGCGAGGTGCAGTGCCCCCAGAGAAGGTCAGTTCTCTGTCACCTTGGTAGCCTATGCCCCCGTGGCCTCCACGCCCAGCACCTGCCCTGGGATTCCCTCGCCAACTGGCGGGGCCCCGGCTCTGATCACATGTCTTCGGGAACCCAGGTTTCTCCTCCAGGGAGGGCCCAGCTTACAGCACTGGGCAAGAGAGACCAATTGCACGGCACCAGCCACCAGGAGGCCTCAACCTCAGTGTGGGCAGGAAAGCCCAGGCACCAGCCCTGGGCAAGGAGATTGTGAGAAGAGAGCGCCTCTTGGCAAAAGGGCAAGAGGGGCCGTTGCAGGACACCCTGTGTTCAGGAAGCTTTGCAAACGAGAGCTTTGCTTTTCCATATTTATGTCTGACAGCATCAGCTTTGCAGAGGAGAACTTTGCCTCTCCATATTTGTACCCGATAGCATCAACTTTGCTTGACACTACGGGTCTCGTCTGTGCTGTAACTCAAAGGCACTTCCTATGTGGCTCCCGACATCTCCCCCTTTTTTATTTTTTAAAAAGGCAGTATGTAATTCCACTTTGGTTCTGTATACACTTTGAAGGGCAGTTTGAATTAATCGGATAATAACTGGAAAAGAAATAAGAAGCAAAATTATAACCACTCCGGCAGCCCCATAATTTATTAAAATATGCATAAAGGAATTATTTTTAAAATAACTTTGTAAATTTTGTAAAAATTCTGCAGCAGCTTTAGAGGGATTCATATCATATTGAGAGGCCGCAATATCATGAATTTGCTTATGTAACTGTTCCAAATCAATTCCCACATCACTAGAATTCCATACATTTAAAATATGCATTTGAATTTGTTCCCAAGAATATTCAGAATAATTTACTTTTAAAGGAGTAACACATATCCAAGAATATTTTTTATGGCATGTTAAAGATAAGCGAATTTTTAAAGCAGCAAGTTCTTGACCAATATGTAAAACTGCTTCTTCAAGGGCATCAACTTTAGTTTCTAACTTTCTATCTATTGCTTCTTGAGTTGCCAAAGCCAAGGATATATTTTTTGATAAATCATTAGCATATTGTGCTGTTTGCACTTCCTTCACTAAAGCATATGTTGCGACAGTAAAAGAGCTTAATATTCCTATTAAGGCGGAAATTCCCAAAATCAAAGTAGCCACAAATCTTTTTGGCCGTATGAGCTCTCCAACCTGTCTTATAATTTCCGCCCCTATATCTGTATACCAAGATTCATTAAGCGCTACTGGCAGCACAATATAAGCTGGTCTTTTTAACACCATTATGGTTGATACATTCATTTCAGGAACAATGCAAGTGGTTAATATACATTGCTGACAAGTAATATAAAACCTCATATTATACTGCATAATTTGCAACTTTTCACTATCATTAGAAAGCAATAAGGAATATGGAGATAACACACAGGCTTGAACATAATACTCTTCCACATGGGTAGTAGCTCTAATTAGCGTTATTTTACGAGTGGTTAAGGGCAATCTCCATAACTGAGATTGATAATAGGTTTTATTTTCATAAACAAAAGTATAAATAGGAGCCACCCATCCATGACTATTCCATCTATTTATCTTTAATGGACGGGGAATATAGGTATCATTCCATGGGTATAGCAAGCCTAACTTTAAATATGTTCTATAATCTCCTTCAGGAAAATTACTACTCCAGTCTGAAATATAATATTTAGTTCCAGGAATAGATATTTTATTTTCTTTATTATACATACAATATATCCATGAAGGATATCCAGTTTTAATATTTATCCAAATCCATTCATTTGTAGCTTCCCCTGCAGCCTCATCACAATCATCATATTTAGGAGGATGAACAACTTTAGGCAAAGATTTATTAACAAAAACTTGATTTTGTCCTACAACTTTCCCTAACAATGACCATAAATGTCTTGTGGTTTTATCTCTTCCTACTGGCTCTTTAGGGGGCCTTTTAGGGGAATCTGTCAAAAATCCTGCATCAACTACTGACAAACACCCATTTTTTATTTGACTATTTCCTATTAACCCTGAATCAAGAAAAAAGCATATTGGAGGAAAATCAGTCTGACCTGTAAATGAATAATTAAAATTAACTACAAATTGTTTATAGCCCTGTACTCCTCGACTGCCATCAGTTAATTCAGGAAATGAGGAGGTTACTGGAATATTAAAATCTTTCCAAGTACATGTATGTAAAATAGGGGGATCTGGAAAATAAGCCCAATACGTACCGTTGGCACTTACCTGAGCTGAAAGCAGGCTAAGCATAGCCACAAAAAAATTAGCAGTCGTCAAAGGCAATTCTTGAGCATTCATAGCATTTTCAGCATTCAGACAAAGCTTTTTAATTGCTCCCCATGTAATTGGAGCCGCTTCAACGGTGGAGGCAGTATACTTTCTTTTTCGTGAACGAAACTTCTCCAAAATTTTTGGAGAAGTTTGTACCTCCTTATCGCAAGATGATTCAAGCGACAGCTGTGTCATCGGAGGACCCACTTTCTGTGACTGCGGTTCCGCCATCTCGGCAGTAGATTTTCTTTTCTGAAAGACGCTTTAATAAATTCCCCACCTCAGGGTGTCTAATTAATCGATCAGGAATCCAAATTGGTGAATCAAAATTCTGAGGAAAAATACAAGCATATCCTCTACCACTAGTTAATAATGTATCTGGTCCATTCCATTTTCCTGTTAAAACATCCTTCCATAATACCTTTGGTTTCACATTTTCTTCATTTATCTCCCAATGTCTCATCATAGGAGTTTTCTCTTTATCATTCATATTTAAATAATTTAATACAAACATGGAATGATTAAGTAAATGATGAGGAGAAAAATATTTTAAATCTCCATTTTGCAATTTATAAATCATATTTTTTAATACCTGATTGGTTCTTTCAATTATAGCTTGTCCTTGTGGATTATAAGGAATTCCTGTACTATGGGCTATGCCAAACTGTTGGCATAATTGCTGAAAAGACTTAGAAACATAAGCAGGGCCATTATCAGTTTTTAACTTTCGGGGAATTCCCAAATAACTAAAACAAAACATCAAGTGCTGGCACACATCCTTAAAGGCCTCTCCAGTCCTAGCTGAGGCTACAATTACATGTGAGAAGGTGTCCACACAAACATGTACATAGGACAGCTTTCCAAAACTAGGCACATGAGTCACATCCATTTGCCACAGATCATTAGCTCGCAAACCTCGAGGATTTACTCCTTGCTGAGGTACATTAGTTTGTGTAGGGCACACAGAGCAATTTTTTACTATTTCTCTTGCCGCTTCTCTGGATAGGCTAAACTGATATCTTAAAGCATTAGCATTTTGATGATGTAGTTGATGAGATTTTATTGCTTCTTGTACTTTATTTTCATCTACTATAAAAATTTTAGTCAGGGCATCAGCAGAGGCATTGCCTTCTGCTAAAGGCCCTGGCAATCCAGAGTGAGCTCTAATGTGGCCTACATAATAAGGCTGTGTTCTTTCCCATATACTTTTTTGTAATCTCTTAAGCAATTTAATTATTGTACTCTTATTTTCAGGAAAGGCTGCTGTTTCTATTGCTGGAAATAATTTAACTATATATAAGGAATCAGTATATAAATTAATTTTTTTATCCCTGGTTAATTTCATTACTTCTATAACTGCTATAATTTCTGATTGCTGTGCTGAGCAATTTTCTGTATTTAATACCTTCTTTTCATTATTAATAATATAGGCTGCCCTCCCTGAAGAGGATCCATCAGTAAATACTAATATGGCCTCTTCCAAAGGTTTCATCTTATAATATGTAGGAAAAACCACCATATGTTCCTTAAAAAACTGTAGCAATACACTTTTAGGCAAATGAAATAAAATTTGACCTCTAAATGAGGCCAGGGCTATTCCTAATGAATCTTCTAACAACAGCAAGGCCTCTAATTGATCTTTATTATAAGGTATAATTATATTATCCATATCTTTTCCAAATAACTCTCTACTTCTCTTTCTACCTTTAATAATTAACAAACTAACCATAAAAGGGTATGAGGCAACAATCTTTTTTGGACTAGCAGCCAAATGTATCCATTCTAGTGGTCCATTTTGCCATAATAATCCTGTAGGAATAACTGGAATCCTTAAAATAATTAAATCCCAAGATTTGGTATAATCCAATCTTTTGATAAAAACATTTTTTAAAGCTTTTTCTATTTTTTCTATGGCTTGTTTTCCTTCTGCAGTTAACTCTCTAGGGGATAAGGGGTTAGAATCTCCTTGTAATATCAAAAACAAAGGTTTTAATTCCACAGTAGTAATTTTTAACAAAGGCCTTATCCAATTTATATCTCCTAAAAACTTTTGAAAATCATTTAAAGTAATCAGATAATCAGTTCTTAGCTGAAAAGGTATATGCTGAATGGAAAATTCCTGTATTAATCTGCCCAAATAATTATAAGGAGGTTCAGTTTGAATTTTTTCTGGAGCAACTTTTAATCCATACTCCTGTAAAGCTTCCATCATATCCTGCAATGCCTGATGTAAGTAGGCCTTATCCTTATGGGCCAATAATATATCATCCATGTAATGTATTAAATATATTTCTTTATATTTCTGTCTTATATTACATATGGCCTGGTCTACATATTTCTGACATAAGGTAGGGCTATTTTTCATACCCTGCGGTAAAACTTTCCACTGATACCTCTGATATGGTCTGATAAAATTAGGAGAGGGTACACTAAATGCAAATCTTTTTCTGTCCTCCTTATGTAAGGGGATCGTGAAAAAGCAATCTTGCAAATCTATAACTATAATAGCATAATTTTCAGGGATGGCTACTGGAGAGGGAAGTCCAGGCTGTAAAGCCCCCATTGTTTCCATGGTTTTATTTATTGCTCTAAGATCTTGTAATAGTCTCCATTTTCCTGATTTTTTCTTTATAACAAATATAGGAGTATTCCAAGGGCTGTTAGAGGGTTCAATATGTCCTGCCAATAATTGCTGTTCCACTAATTCTTCTGCAGCTGTTAATTTCTCAGAAGTTAGGGGCCATTGTTCCACCCACACAGGTTCCTCTGAAAGCCACACTATAGGGTCAGCTGCTTTTAAAACAATGGCCCCCGTTATAAATTTGGATAGCCCACTCCATGTTTATCATTTTTGGGCTCAGCAACCACAGGATATAATCTTCCCTCCTGATTTTTTCCTAAACCTTTATCTGGGTCATATCCCATTTTTAACATTTGTGAGGAGACCCAGTCATCTGGACTATACAAGAACATTCCCATCTGCATAAGTATGTCTCTTCCCCAAATGGACATTGGCAGGCCAGGTATTACATAGGGACAAAAGGAGCCTGCTTGTTTATTGGCAGTATTCTCCCAATTTAAAATCTGGGAACTCTTAGCTACTGCTGGAGCAGTTCCTAAACCTACTAACATATTGTCAGCATGCCGGGTAGGCCAGCTGCTAGGCCAATCTTTTCCTGCTATGCAGGAAGAATCTGCACCAGTATCTAACAATCCCTGAATAATCTTTCCATTAATTTTTAAAGTTTTTAAAGGCCTATTTCTAGTAATTTCTTGAATCCAAAATACCATATCACTGGAGCCAAATGCTTTCTCATTTCTTGCTTCCTGAACAACATTCTTTCCTGTTTTATAATATGGTAACAATAACAACTGTGCTATTCTTTGTCCTACATAAATTTGTTGTGTTTTATTAGAGGGAGCCACCATTATGTGAATTTCTCCTGTATAATCAGAATCAATAACTCCAGGCAACACTGTTAGGCCAGATAAAGAAGTTGAACTCCGACCAATAATTAAACCCATTATTCCTGGGGGCAATGGACCTTTAATTCCAGTTGGTATTTTTACAACTGGAGAGTCAGGAGTTAATATTGTTGCGGAGGTGGCACAGAGGTCCAATCCTGCGCTGCCTGGGGTGGCCCTGAACAATTCATCGATTCCCCTGAGGGAAGAAAGGGATTGAGCGTCTGGTGAATTGCCCCTATTGTTTGTTGGGCCCGGGGTCGGGCCCGAAGTAAGTTTCCCGAATCAGTTCCAGCAGACGCATTTGGAAAAACAGGTGCAGGAAATATTGGCATCTGCGCGCCAGCCTGAGGTATTGCAGAAACCTCATTAGGGGGAAGAATGTGTCCGTCCTTGTGATATTTACTTCTACACAATTTAGTCCAATGATTTCCTTTCCCACATCTTTGGCAAGGAGTCTTTGGAACCCCAACATTACCAGGAGATATCATTCTAACAGGACCTGGTGGAGGTATATCTTTATTAGGACATTCCCTACTAAAATGACTTGCGCCTCCACAAGCAAAGCAATTATTTCCTTTTGGTCCCTTAGGGTTTTTTGTTTTTTGAACCATATTCATCATACATTGAGGAAGTGTTTCTCCCTTTAGGGCGGCTGCCAAAGCAATCCCTTGCATATAAGAGGGACCAACGTCAGAACATTGTTTAATGAAATCTGAAATACTTCCAGTTTTTCTAATAGGGCGAATCAGGTTCTGGCAAACAGGATTGGCATTTTCAAAGGCTAGTTGTTTTGCCAACATGTTAGCTGTATCCTCATCGGTTATCACTCTTTTTATCTCGATTAGCAAGCGAGAAACAAAATCCTCATATGGCTCCTCAGGCTTTTGTCTTAAATCTGTCAAAGTGGAGGCTTTTCCTGGAGTCAAAGGCAAAGACTTCCAGGCATTCACTGCATATGTAGTTACTTGCCATAAGGCCTCCTTTCCCATATGTATCTGCTGTTGGGTTGTATCATATTCTCCCTGGCCCAACAACATATCTTTAGTAATATCAAATTTATCCCATTTCTTATTTAAAGCATGTTGTTTAGCCACCCATTTTTTATATTCTGTTTTCCAAAGCAAATATTGTCCTCCAGATAAACAGGCCTTTACAACTTGAATCCAGTCATATGGAGTCATCCATCTATTTGCCAAGGCATCTATAAGAGTCATAGTATAAGGCGCCAACGGTCCATAATCTACACAGGCCTTTTTAAGTTCTTTTAAAAGTTTTAGAGGCAAAGGATCCCAATATACATCATCATCATCAAAACCATCCTCATAAATGACTGGAAAGCAGGCGGCAAAAGCATAATCATCATCGTCACCTTTTATTCTTCTATGCTTTTTATATTTGCCTTGGCTTTTATTAAAAGGTGGCGAAGGTGGTAGGCCCCTAGCCTTTAAAGGCGGTGGAGGTGGTAGGCCCTTAACATTTAAAGTTGAATGTCCTAATCTCTTTAAAGGGAGAAATGAAGAACTTAAAGGTGCCGGTGGGGCGGTCGGTAAACGACCCAAAGGGCGCATATCCTGTAAATTAGGCCTATTTTTCTTAGTTTCTTGCATTAAAAAAGCACCATGGGGTTCATACTTCCTTCTTTCATAATCATATACAGCAGCATCTAAATCATCCTGATCTGCAGGAGGCAATTCATCATCAAAAGGAGGATTCTTTAACAAATTAGACTTATTATCAATAGGTGAGTCAATTTCCTCCTCTGAATCATCATCCTTGAGGTTACAATCTTTTAAAGCTGCAGCCATAACCTCAGTTTTTTTAGATATTTTTGAGGAAAGTAACGGAGTACATTCATCCATTACTTCTACAGGATTTTTATATAGATTCTTTTGACCTTCAGGCAAAGGAGCAATGCTCTCTCTAATAAGGTTCCATAAAGTAAAAGTATCTACTGGAACCTTCTCAGGTCCAAAATGACTATAATATACTTGCAAAGTTTGTCCCACCTTTTGCCAGGTTTCTATATTAACTGTTCCCTGTTCTGGAAACCATGGGCATTGTTCCTGTACAAACTGAAAAAACTGAGTTAGTTGCTTACTAGTTACCTTAATTCCTCTTCCATTTATCATATGTTTAACTATATCAATAAATAAGAGCCTCTCTTTGGACTCAGCGTGTCCCATCTTGACACCGCCTTACTCACCTTCCTAACCAGTATTCCTAACTGGGGGTCTGCAGCACCCTATGGTGAGACTCCTATCCGTCCGAGAAAGAAATAATACTTACCCCTTCAGGTCCCTGTTCAGGCGCCACTTGCCGGGGACCAGCCCCAGCTGAACAGGTTTCACCGAAAGGGGAGACGGAGTCGGCGTGGACAGAACACAAGACACCTCAGAGGATGCAAGGATCTGCCAAATTTATTCTTCTGATTTCCAAGTATTTATACTATAAAAAATCTCATTTTCAAATTCAACATCCTCATTCCCACGCCAAAAACTCCCCCACATAAGCCATAAAACAAAGGTGATTTACATCAGCAAATTAATCAAAACAAATTAGGTATTTTTCCCATCGCCCAGAGTCCCTTTCATCTTCTGTGGTCAAAGTCCGTTTCATCCTCTGTGGTTAGGTACATGTTAATCACATCTACGTCAGAAACTTCAGGAACTTGTCTGCAGTTTCTTTATTCTTCTCAGAAGATTAAGGTGTTCTTGTACCTGCACATTCTGCTTGATCAAGCCATAAACTTAAACATATTATTCTGTTAGTGATTAAAAATAATCATACAACATTTCATCTACAAATTTCCTAACCCCACCATAATAATCAAAACAATACACATTATTTTTTTATACTTCTAAAAAACCATGGGAGCGGGCATTGTACCATGAATTCATTGATTAAACCCATTGTTGCATGCCACCATACCCAGGTATTTCCCAACATGTTTATAACTCCACTGGGAGGCCATAACTCTTGTAATTTTTCTTTCAGAGTAAAAAGCTGCTGCAGAAATGTTCCCACCATTGTATTTCCCCAAGTCCAGTGCCCTGGCCTGGGAATAAAACTTTCAAATATAATCATTAAAAAAGCCAAAGTAGCTATAATCCTTCTCTTGATTTTTACCCTAAATTAAAATCTTACTTAAACTCCTACATTAAAACTACACATTTTTCCCAACCCCAATAGCAATCCTACAAAATCACTTTAGGCAAAGGCAGGGGAAGACAAGGGGAACCACACAGAGCAAAGCCTTGCTACCACACAGAGGAAAGCTGTGGTCCACGGAGGAAATGGGAAACAAAGCCCTGCTGCGGCGGGAGAGCAGTTGCCATTGGCTAGGTCTCTTGTCTGCTACCTGGGTTCCCATCTGAGCTGGGCGTGGGAAGCGAAGCAGCCACGGGGACAAGAGATCTCCCTCAGAAGGGGTGAGGGTTCAGGCTCCTGCAAAGTTGGGGGGTGAGGGTCTATGCCCCACCTCTGTTGGCCCCCAAGTTCTCTCCTGATGGCCCCTCTGCGACTGTGCCTGTCTTAGGTTGTTCCTTCCCTGAGGAATCTTACCCGTCTCTGGCTAACCAGCCATCCTCCGGGGCCAAACAGGGAGATGCGAGGTGTGCGAGGTGCAGTGCCCCCAGAGAAGGTCAGTTCTCTGTCACCTTGGTAGCCTATGCCCCCGTGGCCTCCACGCCCAGCACCTGCCCTGGGATTCCCTCGCCAACTGGCGGGGCCCCGGCTCTGATCACATGTCTTCGGGAACCCAGGTTTCTCCTCCAGGGAGGGCCCAGCTTACAGCACTGGGCAAGAGAGACCAATTGCACGGCACCAGCCACCAGGAGGCCTCAACCTCAGTGTGGGCAGGAAAGCCCAGGCACCAGCCCTGGGCAAGGAGATTGTGAGAAGAGAGCGCCTCTTGGCAAAAGGGCAAGAGGGGCCGTTGCAGGACACCCTGTGTTCAGGAAGCTTTGCAAACGAGAGCTTTGCTTTTCCATATTTATGTCTGACAGCATCAGCTTTGCAGAGGAGAACTTTGCCTCTCCATATTTGTACCCGATAGCATCAACTTTGCTTGACACTACGGGTCTCGTCTGTGCTGTAACTCAAAGGCACTTCCTATGTGGCTCCCGACAAGTTTCAGCGTACGGGTTAGGATTAGGGGACGGGTGAGGGTCAGGCTTCGGGGAAGGGTTAGGGTTAGGGTTCGGGCTAGGGTTAGGGTTAGGGGACAGGGACGGTTTAGGGTCCAGGTGAGGGTACGACAACGCTTTAGGGGGAGCGTACGTGTGAGGGCGCGGGTGAGTGTCAGCGTACGGGTTAGGATTAGGGGACGGGTGAGGGTCAGGCTTCGGGGAAGGGTTAGGGTTAGGGTTCGGGCTAGGGTTAGGGTTAGGGGACGGGGACGGTTTAGGGTCCAGGTCAGGGTACGACAACGATTTAGGGGGAGCGTACGTGTGAGGGTGCGGGTGAGTGTCAGCTTACGGGTTAGGATTAGGGGACGGGTGAGGGTCAGGCTTCGGGGAAGGGTTAGGTTTAGGGTTCGGGCTAGGGATAGGGTTAGGGGACGGGGACGGTTTAGGGTCAAGGTGAGGGTACGACAACGCTTTAGGGGGAGCGTACGTGGGAGGTCGTGGGTGAGTGTCAGCGTACGGGTTAGGATTAGGGGACGGGTGAGGGTCAGGCTTCGGGGAAGGGTTAGGGTTAGGGTTCGGGCTAGGGTTAGGGTTAGGGGACGGGGACGGTTAAGGGTCCAGGTGAGGGTACGACAACGCTTTAGGGGGACCGTACGTGTGAGGGCGCGGGTGAGTGTCAGCGTACGGGTTAGGATTAGGGGACGGGTGAGGGTCAGGCTTCGGGGAAGGGTTAGGGTTAGGGTTCGGGCTAGGGTTAGGGTTAGGGGACGGGGACGGTTTAGGGTCCAGGTGAGGGTACGACAACGCTTTAGGGGGACCGTACGTGTGAGGGCGCGGGTGAGTGTCAGCGTACGGGTTAGGATTAGGGGACGGGTGAGGGTCAGGCTTCGGGGAAGGGTTAGGGTTAGGGTTCGGGCTAGGGTTAGGGTTAGGGGACGGGGACGGTTTAGGGTCCAGGTGAGGGTACGACAACGCTTTAGGGGGAGCGTACGTGTGAGGGTGCGGGTGAGTGTCAGCGTACGGGTTAGGATTAGGGGACGGGTGAGGGTCAGGCTTCAGGGAAGGGTTAGGGTTAGGGTTCGGGCTAGGGTTAGGGTTAGGGGACGGGGACGGTTTAGGGTCCAGGTGAGGGTACGACAACGCTTTAGGGGGAGCGTACGTGTGAGGGCGCGGGTGAGTGTCAGCGTACGGGTTAGGATTAGGGGACGGGTGAGGGTCAGGCTTCGGGGAAGGGTTAGGGTTAGGGTTCGGGCTAGGGTTAGGGTTAGGGGACGGGGACGGTTTAGGGTCCAGGTGAGGGTACGACAACGCTTTAGGGGGAGCGTACGTGTGAGGGCGCGGGTGAGTGTCAGCGTACGGGTTAGGATTAGGGGACGGGTGAGGGTCAGGCTTCGGGGAAGGGTTAGGGTTAGGGTTCGGGCTAGGGTTAGGGTTAGGGGACGGGGACGGTTTAGGGTCCAGGTGAGGGTACGACAACGATTTAGGGGGAGCGTACGTGTGAGGGTGCGGGTGAGTGTCAGCGTACGGGTTAGGATTAGGGGACGGGTGAGGGTCAGGCTTCGGGGAAGGGTTAGGTTTAGGGTTCGGGCTAGGGATAGGGTTAGGGGATGGGGACGGTTTAGGGTCAAGGTGAGGGTACGACAACGCTTTAGGGGGAGCGTACGTGGGAGGTCGTGGGTGAGTGTCAGCGTACGGGTTAGGATTAGGGGACGGGTGAGGGTCAGGCTTCGGGGAAGGGTTAGGGTTAGGGTTCGGGCTAGGGTTAGGGTTAGGGGACGGGGACGGTTAAGGGTCCAGGTGAGGGTACGACAACGCTTTAGTGGGACCGTACGTGTGAGGGCGCGGGTGAGTGTCAGCGTACGGGTTAGGATTAGGGGACGGGTGAGGGTCAGGCTTCGGGGAAGGGTTAGGGTTAGGGTTCGGGCTAGGGTTAGGGTTAGGGGACGGGGACGGTTTAGGGTCCAGGTGAGGGTACGACAACGCTTTAGGGGGACCGTACGTGTGAGGGCACGGGTGAGTGTCAGCGTACGGGTTAGGATTAGGGGACGCGTGAGGGTCAGGCTTCGGGGAAGGGTTAGGGTTAGGGTTCGGGCTAGGTTTAGGGTTAGGGGACGGGGACGGTTTAGGGTCCAGGTGAGGGTACGACAACGCTTTAGGGGGAGCGTACGTGTGAGGGTGCGGGTGAGTGTCAGCGTACGGGTTAGGATTAGGGGACGGGTGAGGGTCAGGCTTCGGGGAAGGGTTAGGGTTAGGGTTCGGGCTAGGGTTAGGGTTAGGGGACGGGGACGGTTTAGGGTCCAGGTGAGGGTACGACAACGCTTTAGGGGGAGCGTACGTGTGAGGGCGCGGGTGAGTGTCAGCGTACGGGTTAGGATTAGGGGACGGGTGAGGGTCAGGCGTCGGGGAAGGGTTAGGGTTAGGGTTCGGGCTAGGGTTAGGGTTAGGGGACGGGGACGGTTTAGGATCCAGGTGAGGGTAGGACAACGCTTTTGGGGGAGCGTACGTGTGAGGGCGCGGGTGAGTGTCAGCGTACGGGTTAGGATTAGGGGACGGGTGAGGGTCAGGTTTCGGGGAAGGGTTAGGTTTAGGGTTCGGGCTCGGGTTAGGGTTAGGGGACGGGGACGGTTTAGGGTCCAGGTGAGGGTACGACAATGCTTTAGGGGGAGAGTACGTGTGAGGGCGCGGGTGAGTTTCAGCGTACGGGTTAGGATTAGGGGACGGGTGAGGGTCAGGCTTCGGGGAAGGGTTAGGGTTAGGGTTCGGGCTAGGGTTAGGGTTAGGGGACGGGGACGGTTTAGGGTCCAGGTGAGGGTACGACAACGCTTTAGGGGGAGCGTACGTGTGAGGGCGCGGGTGAGTGTCAGCGTACGTGTTAGGATTAGGGGACGGGTGAGGGTCAGGCTTCCGGGAAGGGTTAGGGTTAGGGTTCGGGCTAGGGTTAGGGTTAGGGGACGGGGACGGTTTAGGGTCCAGGTGAGGGTAGGACAACGCTTTAGGGGGAGCGTACGTGTGAGGGCGCGGGTGAGTGTCAGCGTACGGGTTAGGATTAGGGGACGGGTGAGGGTCAGGCTTCGGGGAAGGGTTAGGTTTAGGGTTCGGGCTAGGGTTAGGGTTAGGGGACGGGGACGATTTAGGGTCCAGGTGAGGGTACGACAACGCTTTAGGGGGAGCGTACGTGTGAGGGCGCGGGTGAGTGTCAGCGTACGGGTTAGGATTAGGGGACGGGTGAGGGTCAGGCTTCGGGGAAGGGTTAGGGTTAGGGTTCGGGCTAGGGTTAGGGTTAGGGGACGGGGACGGTTTAGGGTCCAGGTGAGGGTACGACAACGCCTTAGGGGGAGCGTACGTGTGAGGGCGCGGCTGAGTGTTAGCGTACGGGTTAGGATTAGGGGACGGGTGAGGGTCAGGCTTCGGGGAAGGGTTAGGGTTAGGGTTCGGGCTAGGGTTAGGGTTAGGGGACGGGGACGGTTTAGGGTCCAGGTGAGGGTACGACAACGATTTAGGGGGAGCGTACGTGTGAGGGTGCGGGTGAGTGTCAGCTTACCGGTTAGGATTAGGGGACGGGTGAGGGTCAGGCTTCGGTGAAGGGTTAGGGTTAGGGTTCGGGCTAGGGTTAGGTTTAGGGGACGGGGACGGTTTAGGGTCCAGGTGAGGGTACGACAACGCTTTAGGGGGAGTGTACGTGTGAGGGCGCGGGTGCGTGTCAGTGTACGGGTTAGGATTAGGGGACGGGTGAGGGTCAGGCTTCGGGGAAGGGTTAGGGTTAGGGTTCGGGCTAGGGTTAGGGTTAGGGGACGGGGACGGTTTAGGGTCCAGGTGAGGGTACGACAACGCTTTAGGGGGAGCGTACGTGTGAGGGTGTGGGTGAGTGTCAGCGTACGGGTTACGATTAAGGGATGGGTGAGTGTCAGGCTTCGGGGAAGGGTTAGGGTTAGGGTTCGGGCTAGGGTTAGGGGACGGGGACGGGGACGGTTTAGGGTCCAGGTGAGGGTACGACAACGCTTTAGGGGGAGCGTACGTGTGAGGGCGCGGGTGAGTGTCAGCGTACAGGTTAGGATTAGGGGACGGGTGAGGGTCAGGCTTCGGGGAAGGGTTAGGGTTAGGGTTCGGGCTAGGGTTAGGGTTAGGGGACGGGGACGGTTTAGGGTCCAGGTGAGGGTACGACAACGATTTAGGGGGAGCGTACGTGTGAGGGTGCGGGTGAGTGTCAGCTTACGGGTTAGGATTAGGGGACGGGTGAGGGTCAGGCTTCGGGGAAGGGTTAGGTTTAGGGTTCGGGCTAGGGATAGGGTTAGGGGACGGGGACGGTTTAGGGTCAAGGTGAGGGTACGACAACGCTTTAGGGGGAGCGTACGTGGGAGGTCGTGGGTGAGTGTCAGCGTACGGGTTAGGATTAGGGGACGGGTGAGGGTCAGGCTTCGGGGAAGGGTTAGGGTTAGGTTTCGGGCTAGGGTTAGGGTTAGGGGACGGGGACGGTTAAGGGTCCAGGTGAGGGTACGACAACGCTTTAGGGGGACAGTACGTGTGAGGGCGCGGGTGAGTGTCAGCGTACGGGTTAGGATTAGGGGACGGGTGAGGGTCAGGCTTCGGGGAAGGGTTAGGGTTAGGGTTCGGGCTAGGGTTAGGGTTAGGGGACGGGGACGGTTTAGGGTCCAGGTGAGGGTACGACAACGCTTTAGGGGGACCGTACGTGTGAGGGCGCGGGTGAGTGTCAGCGTACGGGTTAGGATTAGGGGACGGGTGAGGGTCAGGCTTCGGGGAACGGTTAGGGTTAGGGTTCGGGCTAGGGTTAGGGTTAGGGGACGGGGACGGTTTAGGGTCCAGGTGAGGGTACGACAACGCTTTAGGGGGAGCTTAAGTGTGAGGGTGCGGGTGAGTGTCAGCGTACGGGTTAGGATTAGGGGACGGGTGAGGGTCAGGCTTCGGGGAAGGGTTAGGGTTAGGGTTCGGGCTAGGGTTAGGGTTAGGGGACGGGGACGGTTTAGGGTCCAGGTGAGGGTACGACAACGCTTTAGGGGGAGCGTACGTGTGAGGGCGCGGGTGAGTTTCAGCGTACGGGTTAGGATTAGGGGACGGGTGAGGGTCAGGCTTCGGGGAAGGGTTAGGGTTAGGGTTCGGGCTAGGGTTAGGGTTAGGGGACGGGGACGGTTTAGGGTCCAGGTGAGGGTACGACAATGCTTTAGGGGGAGCGTACGTGTGAGGGCGCGGGTGAGTGTCAGCGTACGGGTTAGGATTAGGGGACGGGTGAGGGTCAGGCTTCGGGGAAGGGTTAGGGTTAGGGTTCGGGCTAGGGTTAGGGTTAGGGGACGGGGACGGTTTAGGGTCCAGGTGAGGGTAGGACAACGCTTTAGGGGGAGCGTACGTGTGAGGGCGCGGGTGAGTGTCAGCGTACGGGTTAGGATTAGGGGACGGGTGAGGGTCAGGCTTCGGGGAAGGGTTAGGGTTAGGGTTCGGGCTAGGGTTAGGGTTAGGGGACGGGGACGGTTTAGGGTCCAGGTGAGGGTACGACAACGCCTTAGGGGGAGCGTACGTGTGAGGGCGCGGGTGAGTGTCAGCGTACGGGTTAGGATTAGGGGACGGGTGAGGGTCAGGCTTCGGGGAAGGGTTAGGGTTAGGGTTCGGGCTAGGGTTAGGGTTAGGGGACGGGGACGGTTTAGGGTCCAGGTGAGGGTACGACAACGATTTAGGGGGAGCGTACGTGTGAGGGTGCGGGTGAGTGTCAGCTTACGGGTTAGGATTAGGGGAAGGGTGAGGGTCAGGCTTCGGTGAAGGGTTAGGGTTAGGGTTCGGGCTAGGGTTAGGTTTAGGGGACGGGGACGGTTTAGGGTCCAGGTGAGGGTACGACAACGCTTTAGGGGGAGTGTACGTGTGAGGGCGCGGGTGCGTGTCAGTGTACGGGTTAGGATTAGGGGACGGGTGAGGGTCAGGCTTCGGGGAAGGGTTAGGGTTAGGGTTCGGGCTAGGGTTAGGGTTAGGGGACGGGGACGGTCTAGGGTCCAGGTGAGGGTACGACAACGCTTTAGGGGGAGCGTACGTGTGAGGGCGCGGGTGAGTGTCAGCGTACGGGTTAGGATTAGGGGACGGGTGAGGGTCAGGCTTCGGGGAAGGGTTAGGGTTAGGGTTCGGGCTAGGGTTAGGGTTAGGGGACGGGGACGGTTTAGGGTCCAGGTGAGGGTACGACAACGCATTCGGGGGAGCGTACGTGTGAGGGCGCGGGTGAGTGTCAGCGTACGGGTTAAGATTAGGGGACGGGTGAGGGTCAGGCTACGGGGAAGGGTTAGGGTAAGGGTTCGGGCTAGGGTTAGGGTTAGGGGACGGGGACGGTTTAGGGTCCAGGTGAGGGTACCACAACGCTTTAGGGGGAGCGTACGTGTGAGGGCGCGGGTGAGTGTCAGCGTACGGGTTAGGATTAGGGGACGGGTGAGGGTCAGGCTTCGGGGAAGGTTTAGGGTTAGGGTTCGGGCTAGGGTTAGGGTTAGGGGACGGGGACGGTCTAGGGTCCAGGTGAGGGTACGACAACGCTTTAGGGGGAGCGTACGTGTGAGGGCGCGGGTGAGTGTCAGCGTACGGGTTAGGATTAGGGGACGGGTGAGGGTCAGGCTTCGGGGAAGGGTTAGGGTTAGGGTTCGGGCTAGGGTTAGGGTTAGGGGACGGGGACGGTTTAGGGTCCAGGTGAGGGTACGACAACGCTTTAGGGGGAGCGTACGTGTGAGGGTGTGGGTGAGTGTCAGCGTACGGGTTACGATTAAGGGATGTGTGAGGGTCAGGCTTCGGGGAAGGGTTAGGGTTAGGGTTCGGGCTAGGGTTAGGGGACGGGGACGGGGACGGTTTAGGGTCCAGGTGAGGGTACGACAACGCTTTAGGGGGAGCGTACGTGTGAGGGCGCGGGTGAGTGTCAGCGTACGGGTTAGGATTAGGGGACGGGTGAGGGTCAGGCTTCGGGGAAGTGTTAGGGTTAGGGTTCGGGCTAGGGTTAGGGTTAGGGGACGGGGACGGTTTAGGGTCCAGGTGAGGGTACGACAACGCTTTAGGGGGAGCGTACGTGTGAGGGCGCGGGTGAGTGTCAGCGTACGGGTTAGGATTAGGGGACGGGTGAGGGTCAGGCTTCGGGGAAGGGTTAGGGTTAGGGTTCGGGCTAGGGTTAGGGTTAGGGGACGGGGACGGTCTAGGGTCCAGGTGAGGGTACGACAACGCTTTAGGGGGAGCGTACGTGTGAGGGCGCGGGTGAGTGTCAGCGTACAGGTTAGGATTAGGGGACGGGTGAGGGTCAGGCTTCGGGGAAGGGTTAGGGTTAGGGTTCGGGCTAGGGTTAGGGTTAGGGGACGGGGACGGTTTAGGGTCCAGGTGAGGGTACGACAACGATTTAGGGGGAGCGTACGTGTGAGGGTGCGGGTGAGTGTCAGCTTACGGGTTAGGATTAGGGGACGGGTGAGGGTCAGGCTTCGGGGAAGGGTTAGGTTTAGGGTTCGGGCTAGGGATAGGGTTAGGGGACGGGGACGGTTTAGGGTCAAGGTGAGGGTACGACAACGCTTTAGGGGGAGCGTACGTGGGAGGTCGTGGGTGAGTGTCAGCGTACGGGTTAGGATTAGGGGACGGGTGAGGGTCAGGCTTCGGGGAAGGGTTAGGGTTAGGTTTCGGGCTAGGGTTAGGGTTAGGGGACGGGGACGGTTAAGGGTCCAGGTGAGGGTACGACAACGCTTTAGGGGGACAGTACGTGTGAGGGCGCGGGTGAGTGTCAGCGTACGGGTTAGGATTAGGGGACGGGTGAGGGTCAGGCTTCGGGGAAGGGTTAGGGTTAGGGTTCGGGCTAGGGTTAGGGTTAGGGGACGGGGACGGTTTAGGGTCCAGGTGAGGGTACGACAACGCTTTAGGGGGACCGTACGTGTGAGGGCGCGGGTGAGTGTCAGCGTACGGGTTAGGATTAGGGGACGGGTGAGGGTCAGGCTTCGGGGAAGGGTTAGGGTTAGGGTTCGGGCTAGGGTTAGGGTTAGGGGACGGGGACGGTTTAGGGTCCAGGTGAGGGTACGACAACGCTTTAGGGGGAGCTTAAGTGTGAGGGTGCGGGTGAGTGTCAGCGTACGGGTTAGGATTAGGGGACGGGTGAGGGTCAGGCTTCGGGGAAGGGTTAGGGTTAGGGTTCGGGCTAGGGTTAGGGTTAGGGGACGGGGACGGTTTAGGGTCCAGGTGAGGGTACGACAACGCTTTAGGGGGAGCGTACGTGTGAGGGCGCGGGTGAGTTTCAGCGTACGGGTTAGGATTAGGGGACGGGTGAGGGTCAGGCTTCGGGGAAGGGTTAGGGTTAGGGTTCGGGCTAGGGTTAGGGTTAGGGGACGGGGACGGTTTAGGGTCCAGGTGAGGGTACGACAATGCTTTAGGGGGAGCGTACGTGTGAGGGCGCGGGTGAGTGTCAGCGTACGGGTTAGGATTAGGGGACGGGTGAGGGTCAGGCTTCGGGGAAGGGTTAGGGTTAGGGTTCGGGCTAGGGTTAGGGTTAGGGGACGGGGACGGTTTAGGGTCCAGGTGAGGGTAGGACAACGCTTTAGGGGGAGCGTACGTGTGAGGGCGCGGGTGAGTGTCAGCGTACGGGTTAGGATTAGGGGACGGGTGAGGGTCAGGCTTCGGGGAAGGGTTAGGGTTAGGGTTCGGGCTAGGGTTAGGGTTAGGGGACGGGGACGGTTTAGGGTCCAGGTGAGGGTACGACAACGCCTTAGGGGGAGCGTACGTGTGAGGGCGCGGGTGAGTGTCAGCGTACGGGTTAGGATTAGGGGACGGGTGAGGGTCAGGCTTCGGGGAAGGGTTAGGGTTAGGGTTCGGGCTAGGGTTAGGGTTAGGGGACGGGGACGGTTTAGGGTCCAGGTGAGGGTACGACAACGATTTAGGGGGAGCGTACGTGTGAGGGTGCGGGTGAGTGTCAGCTTACGGGTTAGGATTAGGGGAAGGGTGAGGGTCAGGCTTCGGTGAAGGGTTAGGGTTAGGGTTCGGGCTAGGGTTAGGTTTAGGGGACGGGGACGGTTTAGGGTCCAGGTGAGGGTACGACAACGCTTTAGGGGGAGTGTACGTGTGAGGGCGCGGGTGCGTGTCAGTGTACGGGTTAGGATTAGGGGACGGGTGAGGGTCAGGCTTCGGGGAAGGGTTAGGGTTAGGGTTCGGGCTAGGGTTAGGGGTAGGGGACGGGGACGGTCTAGGGTCCAGGTGAGGGTACGACAACGCTTTAGGGGGAGCGTACGTGTAAGGGCGCGGGTGAGTGTCAGCGTACGGGTTAGGATTAGGGGACGGGTGAGGGTCAGGCTTCGGGGAAGGGTTAGGGTTAGGGTTCGGGCTAGGGTTAGGGTTAGGGGACGGGGACGGTTTAGGGTCCAGGTGAGGGTACGACAACGCATTCGGGGGAGCGTACGTGTGAGGGCGCGGGTGAGTGTCAGCGTACGGGTTAAGATTAGGGGACGGGTGAGGGTCAGGCTTCGGGGAAGGGTTAGGGTAAGGGTTCGGGCTAGGGTTAGGGTTAGGGGACGGGGACGGTTTAGGGTCCAGGTGAGGGTACCACAACGCTTTAGGGGGAGCGTACGTGTGAGGGCGCGGGTGAGTGTCAGCGTACGGGTTAGGATTAGGGGACGGGTGAGGGTCAGGCTTCGGGGAAGGTTTAGGGTTAGGGTTCGGGCTAGGGTTAGGGTTAGGGGACGGGGACGGTCTAGGGTCCAGGTGAGGGTACGACAACGCTTTAGGGGGAGCGTACGTGTGAGGGCGCGGGTGAGTGTCAGCGTACGGGTTAGGATTAGGGGACGGGTGAGGGTCAGGCTTCGGGGAAGGGTTAGGGTTAGGGTTCGGGCTAGGGTTAGGGTTAGGGGACGGGGACGGTTTAGGGTCCAGGTGAGGGTACGACAACGCTTTAGGGGGAGCGTACGTGTGAGGGTGTGGGTGAGTGTCAGCGTACGGGTTACGATTAAGGGATGTGTGAGGGTCAGGCTTCGGGGAAGGGTTAGGGTTAGGGTTCGGGCTAGGGTTAGGGGACGGGGACGGGGACGGTTTAGGGTCCAGGTGAGGGTACGACAACGCTTTAGGGGGAGCGTACGTGTGAGGGCGCGGGTGAGTGTCAGCGTACGGGTTAGGATTAGGGGACGGGTGAGGGTCAGGCTTCGGGGAAGTGTTAGGGTTAGGGTTCGGGCTAGGGTTAGGGTTAGGGGACGGGGACGGTTTAGGGTCCAGGTGAGGGTACGACAACGCTTTAGGGGGAGCGTACGTGTGAGGGCGCGGGTGAGTGTCAGCGTACGGGTTAGGATTAGGGGACGGGTGAGGGTCAGGCTTCGGGGAAGGGTTAGGGTTAGGGTTCGGGCTAGGGTTAGGGTTAGGGGACGGGGACGGTCTAGGGTCCAGGTGAGGGTACGACAACGCTTTAGGGGGAGCGTACGTGTGAGGGCGCGGGTGAGTGTCAGCGTACGGGTTAGGATTAGGGGACGGGTGAGGGTCAGGCTTCGGGGAAGGGTTAGGGTTAGGGTTCGGGCTAGGGTTAGGGTTAGGGGACGGGGACGGTTTAGGGTCCAGGTGAGGGTACGACAACGCTTTAGGGGGAGCGTACGTGTGAGGGTGTGGGTGAGTGTCAGCGTACGGGTTACGATTAAGGGATGGGTGAGTGTCAGGCTTCGGGGAAGGGTTAGGGTTAGGGTTCGGGCTAGGGTTAGGGGACGGGGACGGGGACGGTTTAGGGTCCAGGTGAGGGTACGACAACGCTTTAGGGGGAGCGTACGTGTGAGGGCGCGGGTGAGTGTCAGCGTACGGGTTAGGATTAGGGGACGGGTGAGTGTCAGGCTTCGGGGAAGGGTTAGGGTTAGGGTTCGGGCTAGGGTTAGGGTTAGGGGACGGGGACGGTTTAGGGTCCAGGTGAGGGTACGACAACGATTTAGGGGGAGCGTACGTGTGAGGGTGCGGGTGAGTGTCAGCTTACGGGTTAGGATTAGGGGACGGGTGAGGGTCAGGCTTCGGGGAAGGGTTAGGTTTAGCGTTCGGGCTAGGGATAGGGTTAGGGGACGGGGACGGTTTAGGGTCAAGGTGAGGGTACGACAACGCTTTAGGGGGAGCGTACGTGGGAGGTCGTGGGTGAGTGTCAGCGTACGGGTTAGGATTAGGGGACGGGTGAGGGTCAGGCTTCGGGGAAGGGTTAGGGTTAGGTTTCGGGCTAGGGTTAGGGTTAGGGGACGGGGACGGTTAAGGGTCCAGGTGAGGGTACGACAACGCTTTAGGGGGACCGTACGTGTGAGGGCGCGGGTGAGTGTCAGCGTACGGGTTAGGATTAGGGGACGGGTGAGGGTCAGGCTTCGGGAAAGGGTTAGGGTTAGGGTTCGGGCTAGGGTTAGGGTTAGGGGACGGGGACGGTTTAGGGTCCAGGTGAGGGTACGACAACGCTTTAGGGGGACCGTACGTGTGAGGGCGCGGGTGAGTGTCAGCGTACGGGTTAGGATTAGGGGACGGGTGAGGGTCAGGCTTCGGGGAAGGGTTAGGGTTAGGGTTCGGGCTAGGGTTAGGGTTAGGGGACGGGGACGGTTTAGGGTCCAGGTGAGGGTACGACAACGCTTTAGGGGGAGCGTACGTGTGAGGGTGCGGGTGAGTGTCAGCGTACGGGTTAGGATTAGGGGACGGGTGAGGGTCAGGCTTCGGGGAAGGGTTAGGTTTAGGGTTCGGGCTAGGGTTAGGGTTAGGGGACGGGGACGGTTTAGGGTCCAGGTGAGGGTACGACAACGCTTTAGGGGGACCGTACGTGTGAGGGCGCGGGTGAGTGTCAGCGTACGGGTTAGGATTAGGGGACGGGTGAGGGTCAGCCTTCGGGGAAGGGTTAGGGTTAGGGTTCGGGCTAGGGTTAGGGTTAGGGGACGGGGACGGTTTAGGGTCCAGGTGAGGGTAGGACAACGCTTTAGGGGGAGCGTACGTGTGAGGGCGCGGGTGAGTGTCAGCGTACGGGTTAGGATTAGGGGACGGGTGAGGGTCAGGCTTCGGGGAAAGGTTAGGGTTAGGGTTCGGGCTAGGGTTAGGGTTAGGGGACGGGGACGGTTTAGGGTCCAGGTGAGTGTACGACAACGCTTTAGGGGGAGCGTACGTGTGAGGGCGCGGGTGAGTGTCAGCGTACGGGTTAGGATTAGGGGACGGGTGAGGGTCAGGCTTCTGGGAAGGGTTAGTGATAGGGTTCGGGCTAGGGTTAGGGTTAGGGGACGGGGACGGTTTAGGGTCCAGGTGAGGGTACGACAACGCTTTAGGGGGAGCGTACGTGTGAGGGCGCGGGTGAGTGTCAGCGTACGGGTTAGGATTAGGGGAGGGGTGAGGGTCAGGCTTCGGGGAAGGGTTAGGGTTAGGGTTCGGGCTAGGGTTAGGGTTAGGGGACGGGGACGGTTTAGGGTCCAGGTGAGGGTAGGACAACGCTTTAGGGGGAGCGTACGTGTGAGGGTGCGGGTGAGTGTCAGCGTACGGGTTAGGATTAGGGGACGGGTGAGGGTCAGGTTTCGGGGAAGGGTTAGGGTTAGGGTTCGGGCTAGGGTTAGGGTTAGGGGACGGGGACGGTTTAGGGTCCAGGTGAGGGTACGACAATGCTTTAGGGGGAGCGTACGTGTGAGGGCGCGGGTGAGTGTCAGCGTAAGGGTTAGGATTAGGGGACGGGTGAGGGTCAGGCTTCGGGGAAGGGTTAGGGTTAGGGTTCGGGCTAGGGTTAGGGTTAGGGTACGGGGACGGTTTAGGGTCCAGGTGAGGGTACGACAACGCTTTAGGGGGAGCGTACGTGTGAGGGCACGGGTGAGTGTCAGCGTACGGGTTAGGATTAGGGGACGTGTGAGGGTCAGGCTTCGGGGAAGTGTTAGGGTTAGGGTTCGGGCTAGGGTTAGGGTTAGGGGATGGGGACGGTTTAGGGTCCAGGTGAGGGTACGACAACGATTTAGGGGGAGTGTACGTGTGAGGGTGCGGGTGAGTGTCAGCTTACGGGTTAGGATTAGGGTACGGGTGAGGGTCAGGCTTCGGGGAAGGGTTAGGGTTAGGGTTCGGGCTAGGGTTAGGGTTAGGGGACGGGGACGGTTTAGGGTCAAGGTGAGGGTACGACAACGCTTTAGGGGGAGCGTACGTGTGAGGTTGTGAGTGAGTGTAAGCGTACGGGTTAGGATTAGGGGACGGGTGAGGGTCAGGCTTCGGGGAAGTGTTAGGGTTAGGGTTCGGGCTAGGGTTAGGGTTAGGGGACGGGGACGGTTTAGGGTCCAGGTGAGGGTACGACAACGCTTTAGGGGGAGCGTACGTGTGAGGGCGCGGGTGAGTGTCAGCGTACGGGTTAGGATTAGGGGACGGGTGAGGGTCAGCCTTCGGGGAAGTGTTAGGGTTAGGGTTCGGGCTAGGGATAGGGTTAGGGGACGGGGACGGTTTAGGGTCCAGGTGAGGGTACGACAACGCTTTAGGGGGACCGTACGTGTGAGGGCGCGGGTGAGTTTCAGCGTACGGGTTAGGATTAGGGGACGGGTGAGGGTCAGGCTTCGGGGAAGGGTTAGGGTTAGGGTTCGGGCTAGGGTTAGGGTTAGAGGACGGGGACGGTTTAGGGTCCAGGTGAGGGTAGGACAACGCTTTAGGGGGAGCGTACGTGTGAGGGCGCGGGTGAGTGTCAGCGTACGGGTTAGGATTAGGGGACGGGTGAGGGTCAGGCTTCGGGGAAGGGTTAGGGTTAGGGTTCGGGCTAGGGTTAGGGTTAGGGGACGGGGACGGTTAAGGGTCCAGGTGAGGGTACGACAACGCTTTAGGGGGAGCGTACGTGTGAGGGCGCGGGTGAGTGTCAGAGTACGGGTTAGGATTAGGGGCCGGGTGAGGGTCAGGCTTCGGGGAAGGGTTAGGGTTAGGGTTCGGGCTAGGGTTAGGGTTAGGGGACGGGGACGGTTTAGGGTCCAGGTGAGGGTACGACAACGCTTTAGGGGGAGCGTACGTGTGAGGGCGCGGATGAGTGTCAGCGTACGGTTTAGGATTAGGGGACGGGTGAGGGTCAGGCTTCGGGAAAGGGTTAGGGTTAGGGTTCGGGCTAGGGTTAGGGTTAGGGGACGGGGACGGTTTAGGGTCCAGGTGAGGGTAGGACAACGCTTTAGGGGGAGCGTACGTGTGAGGGCGCGGGTGAGTGTCAGCGTACGGGTTAGGATTAGGGGACGGGTGAGGGTCAGGCTTCGGGGAAGGGTTAGGGTTAGGCTTCGGGCTAGGGTTAGGGTTAGGGGACGGGGACGGTTAAGGGTCCAGGTGAGGGTACGACAACGCTTTAGGGGGAGCGTACGTGTGAGGGCGCGGGTGAGTGTCAGAGTACGGGTTAGGATTAGGGGACGGGTGAGGGTCAGGCTTCGGGGAAGGGTTAGGGTTAGGGTTCGGGCTAGGGTTAGGGTTAGGGGACGGGGACGGTTTAGGGTCCAGATGAGGGTACGACAACGCTTTAGGGGGAGCGTACGTGTGAGGGCGCGGGTGAGTGTCAGCGTACAGGTTAGGATTAGGGGACGGGTGAGGGTCAGGCTTCGGGGAAGGGTTAGGGTTAGGGTTCGGGCTAGGGTTAGGGTTAGGGGACGGGGACGGTTTAGGGTCCAGGTGAGGGTACGACAACGCTTTAGGGGGAGCGTACGTGTGAGGGCGCGGGTGAGTGTCAGCGTACGGGTTAGGATTAGGGGACGGGTGAGGGTCAGGCTTCGGGGAAGGGTTAGTGTTAGGGTTCGGGCTAGGGTTAGGGTTAGGGGACGGGGACGGTTTAGGGTCCAGGTGAGGGTACGACAACGCTTTAGGGGGAGCGTACGTGTGAGGGCGCGGGTGAGTGTCAGCGTACGGGTTAGGATTAGGGGACGGGTGAGGGTCAGGCTTCGGGGAAGGGTTAGGGTTAGGGTTCGGGCTAGGGTTAGGGTTAGGGGACGGGGACGGTTTAGGGTCCAGGTGAGGGTAGGACAACGCTTTAGGGGGAGCGTACGTGTGAGCGTGCGGGTGAGTGTCAGCGTACGGGTTAGGATTAGGGGACGGGTGAGGGTCAGGTTTCGGGGAAGGGTTAGGGTTAGGGTTCGGGCTAGGGTTAGGGTTAGGGGACGGGGACGGTTTAGGGTCCAGGTGAGGGTACGACAACGCTTTAGGGGGAGCGTACGTGTGAGGGCGCGGGTGAGTGTCAGCGTACGGGTTAGGATTAGGGGACGGGTGAGGGTCAGGCTTCGGGGAAGGGTTAGGGTTAGGGTTCGGGCTAGGGTTAGGGTTAGGGTACGGGGACGGTTTAGGGTCCAGGTGAGGGTACGACAACGCTTTAGGGAGAGCGTACGTGTGAGGGCACGGGTGAGTGTCAGCGTACGGGTTAGGATTAGGGGACGGGTGAGGGTCAGGCTTCGGGGAAGTGTTAGGGTTAGGGTTCGGGCTAGGGTTAGGGTTAGGGGATGGGGACGGTTTAGGGTCCAGGTGAGGGTACGACAACGATTTAGGGGGAGTGTACGTGTGAGGGTGCGGGTGAGTGTCAGCTTACGGGTTAGGATTAGGGTACGGGTGAGGGTCAGGCTTCGGGGAAGGGTTAGGGTTAGGGTTCGGGCTAGGGTTAGGGTTAGGGGACGGGGACGGTTTAGGGTCAAGGTGAGGGTACGACAACGCTTTAGGGGGAGCGTACGTGTGAGGTTGTGAGTGAGTGTAAGCGTACGGGTTAGGATTAGGGGACGGGTGAGGGTCAGGCTTCGGGGAAGGGTTAGGGTTAGGGTTCGGGCTAGGGTTAGGGTTAGGGGACGGGGACGGTTTAGGGTCCAGGTGAGGGTACGACAACGCTTTAGGGGGAGCGTACGTGTGAGGGCGCGGGTGAGTGTCAGCGTACGGGTTAGGATTAGGGGACGGGTGAGGGTCAGCCTTCGGGGAAGGGTTAGGGTTAGGGTTCGGGCTAGGGATAGGGTTAGGGGACGGGGACGGTTTAGGGTCCAGGTGAGTGTACGACAACGCTTTAGGGGGAGCGTACGTGTGAGGGCGCGGGTGAGTGTCAGCGTACGGGTTAGGATTAGGGGACGGGTGAGGGTCAGGCTTCGGGGAAGGGTTAGGGTTAGGGTTCGGGCTAGGGATAGGGTTAGGGGACGGGGACGGTTTAGGGTCCAGGTGAGGGTACGACAACGCTTTAGGGGGACCGTACGTGTGAGGGCGCGGGTGAGTTTCAGCGTACGGGTTAGGATTAGGGGACGGGTGAGTGTCAGGCTTCGGGGAAGGGTTAGGGTTAGGGTTCGGGCTAGGGTTAGGGTTAGAGGACGGGGACGGTTTAGGGTCCAGGTGAGGGTAGGACAACGCTTTAGGGGGAGCGTACGTGTGAGGGCGCGGGTGAGTGTCAGCGTACGGGTTAGGATTAGGGGACGGGTGAGGGTCAGGCTTTGGGGAAGGGTTAGGGTTAGGGTTCGGGCTACGGTTAGGGTTAGGGGACGGGGACGGTTAAGGGTCCAGGTGAGGGTACGACAACGCTTTAGGGGGAGCGTACGTGTGAGGGCGCGGGTGAGTGTCAGAGTACGGGTTAGGATTAGGGGCCGGGTGAGGGTCAGGCTTCGGGGAAGGGTTAGGGTTAGGGTTCGGGCTAGGGTTAGGGTTAGGGGACGGGGACGGTTTAGGGTCCAGGTGAGGGTACGACAACGCTTTAGGGGGAGCGTACGTGTGAGGGCGCGGATGAGTGTCAGCGTACGGTTTAGGATTAGGGGACGGGTGAGGGTCAGGCTTCGGGAAAGGGTTAGGGTTAGGGTTCGGGCTAGGGTTAGGGTTAGGGGACGGGGACGGTTTAGGGTCCAGGTGAGGGTAGGACAACGCTTTAGGGGGAGCGTACGTGTGAGGGCGTGGGTGAGTGTCAGCGTACGGTTTAGGATTAGGGGACGGGTGAGTGTCAGGCTTCCGGGAAGGGTTAAGGTTAGGGTTCGGGCTAGGGTTAGGGTTAGGGGACGGGGACGGTTTAGGGTCCAGGTGAGGGTACGACAACGCTTTAGGGGGAGCGTACGTGTGAGGGCGCGGGTGAGTGTCAGCGTACGGGTTAGGATTAGGGGACGGGTGAGGGTCAGGCTTCGGGGAAGGGTTAGTGTTAGGGTTCGGGCTAGGGTTAGGGTTAGGGGACGGGGACGGTTTAGGGTCCAGGTGAGGGTACGACAACGCTTTAGGGGGAGCGTACGTGTGAGGGCGCGGGTGAGTGTCAGCGTACGGGTTAGGATTAGGGGACGGGTGAGGGTCAGGCTTCGGGGAAGGGTTAGGGTTAGGGTTCGGGCTAGGGTTAGGGTTAGGGGACGGGGACGGTTTAGGGTCCAGGTGAGGGTAGGACAACGCTTTAGGGGGAGCGTACGTGTGAGGGTGCGGGTGAGTGTCAGCGTACGGGTTAGGATTAGGGGACGGGTGAGGGTCAGGTTTCGGGGAAGGGTTAGGGTTAGGGTTCGGGCTAGGGTTAGGGTTAGGGGACGGGGACGGTTTAGGGTCCAGGTGAGGGTACGACAACGCTTTAGGGGGAGCGTACGTGTGAGGGCGCGGGTGAGTGTCAGCGTACGGGTTAGGATTAGGGGACGGGTGAGGGTCAGGCTTCGGGGAAGGGTTAGGGTTAGGGTTCGGGCTAGGGTTAGGGTTAGGGTACGGGGACGGTTTAGGGTCCAGGTGAGGGTACGACAACGCTTTAGGGGGAGCGTACGTGTGAGGGCACGGGTGAGTGTCAGCGTACGGGTTAGGATTAGGGGACGGGTGAGGGTCAGGCTTCGGGGAAGTGTTAGGGTTAGGGTTCGGGCTAGGGTTAGGGTTAGGGGATGGGGACGGTTTAGGGTCCAGGTGAGGGTACGACAACGATTTAGGGGGAGTGTACGTGTGAGGGTGCGGGTGAGTGTCAGCTTACGGGTTAGGATTAGGGTACGGGTGAGGGTCAGGCTTCGGGGAAGGGTTAGGGTTAGGGTTCGGGCTAGGGTTAGGGTTAGGGGACGGGGACGGTTTAGAGTCAAGGTGAGGGTACGAGAACACTTTAGGGGGAGCGTACGTGTGAGGTTGTGAGTGAGTGTAAGCGTACTGGTTAGGATTAGGGGACGGGTGGGGGTCAGGCTTCGGGGAAGGGTTAGGGTTAGGGTTCGGGCTAGGGTTAGGGTTAGGGGACGGGGACGGTTTAGGGTCCAGGTGAGGGTACGACAACGCTTTAGGGGGAGCGTACGTGTGAGGGCGCGGGTGAGTGTCAGCGTACGGGTTAGGATTAGGGGACGGGTGAGGGTCAGCCTTCGGGGAAGGGTTAGGGTTAGGGTTCGGGCTAGGGATAGGGTTAGGGGACGGGGACGGTTTAGGGTCCAGGTGAGGGTACGACAACGCTTTAGGGGGACCGTACGTGTGAGGGCGCGGGTGAGTTTCAGCGTACGGGTTAGGATTAGGGGACGGGTGAGGGTCAGGCTTCGGGGAAGGGTTAGGGTTAGGGTTCGGGCTAGGGTTAGGGTTAGAGGACGGGGACGGTTTAGGGTCCAGGTGAGGGTAGGACAACGCTTTAGGGGGAGCGTACGTGTGAGGGCGCGGGTGAGTGTCAGCGTACGGGTTAGGATTAGGGGACGGGTGAGGGTCAGGCTTCGGGGAAGGGTTAGGTTTAGGGTTCGGGCTAGGGTTAGGGTTAGGGGACGGGGACGGTTAAGGGTCCAGGTGAGGGTACGACAACGCTTTAGGGGGAGCGTACGTGTGAGGGCGCGGGTGAGTGTCAGAGTACGGGTTAGGATTAGGGGACGGGTGAGGGTCAGGCTTCGGGGAAGTGTTAGGGTTAGGGTTCGGGCTAGGGTTAGGGTTAGGGGACGGGGACGGTTTAGGGTCCAGGTGAGGGTACGACAACGCTTTAGGGGGAGCGTACGTGTGAGGGTGTGGGTGAGTGTCAGCGTACGGGTTACGATTAAGGGATGGGTGAGTGTCAGGCTTCGGGGAAGGGTTAGGGTTAGGGTTCGGGCTAGGGTTAGGGGACGGGGACGGGGACGGTTTAGGGTCCAGGTGAGGGTACGACAACGCTTTAGGGGGAGCGTACGTGTGAGGGCGCGGGTGAGTGTCAGCGTACGGGTTAGGATTAGGGGACGGGTGAGTGTCAGGCTTCGGGGAAGGGTTAGGGTTAGGGTTCGGGCTAGGGTTAGGGTTAGGGGACGGGGACGGCTTAGGGTCCAGGTGAGGGTACGACAACGATTTAGGGGGAGCGTACGTGTGAGGGTGCGGGTGAGTGTCAGCTTACGGGTTAGGATTAGGGGACGGGTGAGGGTCAGGCTTCGGGGAAGGGTTAGGTTTAGCGTTCGGGCTAGGGATAGGGTTAGGGGACGGGGACGGTTTAGGGTCAAGGTGAGGGTACGACAACGCTTTAGGGGGAGCGTACGTGGGAGGTCGTGGGTGAGTGTCAGCGTACGGGTTAGGATTAGGGGACGGGTGAGGGTCAGGCTTCTGGGAAGGGTTAGGGTTAGGTTTCGGGCTAGGGTTAGGGTTAGGGGACGGGGACGGTTAAGGGTCCAGGTGAGGGTACGACAACGCTTTAGGGGGACCGTACGTGTGAGGGCGCGGGTGAGTGTCAGCGTACGGGTTAGGATTAGGGGACGGGTGAGGGTCAGGCTTCGGGAAAGGGTTAGGGTTAGGGTTCGGGCTAGGGTTAGGGTTAGGGGACGGGGACGGTTTAGGGTCCAGGTGAGGGTACGACAACGCTTTAGGGGGACCGTACGTGTGAGGGCGCGGGTGAGTGTCAGCGTACGGGTTAGGATTAGGGGACGGGTGAGGGTCAGGCTTCGGGGAAGGGTTAGGGTTAGGGTTCGGGCTAGGGTTAGGGTTAGGGGACGGGGACGGTTTAGGGTCCAGGTGAGGGTACGACAACGCTTTAGGGGGAGCGTACGTGTGAGGGTGCGGGTGAGTGTCAGCGTACGGGTTAGGATTAGGGGACGGGTGAGGGTCAGGCTTCGGGGAAGGGTTAGGTTTAGGGTTCGGGCTAGGGTTAGGGTTAGGGGACGGGGACGGTTTAGGGTCCAGGTGAGGGTACGACAACGCTTTAGGGGGACCGTACGTGTGAGGGCGCGGGTGAGTGTCAGCGTACGGGTTAGGATTAGGGGACGGGTGAGGGTCAGCCTTCGGGGAAGGGTTAGGGTTAGGGTTCGGGCTAGGGTTAGGGTTAGGGGACGGGGACGGTTTAGGGTCCAGGTGAGGGTAGGACAACGCTTTAGGGGGAGCGTACGTGTGAGGGCGCGGGTGAGTGTCAGCGTACGGGTTAGGATTAGGGGACGGGTGAGGGTCAGCCTTCGGGGAAGGGTTAGGGTTAGGGTTCGGGCTAGGGATAGGGTTAGGGGACGGGGACGGTTTAGGGTCCAGGTGAGGGTACGACAACGCTTTAGGGGGACCGTACGTGTGAGGGCGCGGGTGAGTTTCAGCGTACGGGTTAGGATTAGGGGACGGGTGAGGGTCAGGCTTCGGGGAAGGGTTAGGGTTAGGGTTCGGGCTAGGGTTAGGGTTAGAGGACGGGGACGGTTTAGGGTCCAGGTGAGGGTAGGACAACGCTTTAGGGGGAGCGTACGTGTGAGGGCGCGGGTGAGTGTCAGCGTACGGGTTAGGATTAGGGGACGGGTGAGGGTCAGGCTTCGGGGAAGGGTTAGGTTTAGGGTTCGGGCTAGGGTTAGGGTTAGGGGACGGGGACGGTTAAGGGTCCAGGTGAGGGTACGACAACGCTTTAGGGGGAGCGTACGTGTGAGGGCGCGGGTGAGTGTCAGAGTACGGGTTAGGATTAGGGGACGGGTGAGGGTCAGGCTTCGGGGAAGTGTTAGGGTTAGGGTTCGGGCTAGGGTTAGGGTTAGGGGACGGGGACGGTTTAGGGTCCAGGTGAGGGTACGACAACGCTTTAGGGGGAGCGTACGTGTGAGGGTGTGGGTGAGTGTCAGCGTACGGGTTACGATTAAGGGATGGGTGAGTGTCAGGCTTCGGGGAAGGGTTAGGGTTAGGGTTCGGGCTAGGGTTAGGGGACGGGGACGGGGACGGTTTAGGGTCCAGGTGAGGGTACGACAACGCTTTAGGGGGAGCGTACGTGTGAGGGCGCGGGTGAGTGTCAGCGTACGGGTTAGGATTAGGGGACGGGTGAGTGTCAGGCTTCGGGGAAGGGTTAGGGTTAGGGTTCGGGCTAGGGTTAGGGTTAGGGGACGGGGACGGCTTAGGGTCCAGGTGAGGGTACGACAACGATTTAGGGGGAGCGTACGTGTGAGGGTGCGGGTGAGTGTCAGCTTACGGGTTAGGATTAGGGGACGGGTGAGGGTCAGGCTTCGGGGAAGGGTTAGGTTTAGCGTTCGGGCTAGGGATAGGGTTAGGGGACGGGGACGGTTTAGGGTCAAGGTGAGGGTACGACAACGCTTTAGGGGGAGCGTACGTGGGAGGTCGTGGGTGAGTGTCAGCGTACGGGTTAGGATTAGGGGACGGGTGAGGGTCAGGCTTCTGGGAAGGGTTAGGGTTAGGTTTCGGGCTAGGGTTAGGGTTAGGGGACGGGGACGGTTAAGGGTCCAGGTGAGGGTACGACAACGCTTTAGGGGGACCGTACGTGTGAGGGCGCGGGTGAGTGTCAGCGTACGGGTTAGGATTAGGGGACGGGTGAGGGTCAGGCTTCGGGAAAGGGTTAGGGTTAGGGTTCGGGCTAGGGTTAGGGTTAGGGGACGGGGACGGTTTAGGGTCCAGGTGAGGGTACGACAACGCTTTAGGGGGACCGTACGTGTGAGGGCGCGGGTGAGTGTCAGCGTACGGGTTAGGATTAGGGGACGGGTGAGGGTCAGGCTTCGGGGAAGGGTTAGGGTTAGGGTTCGGGCTAGGGTTAGGGTTAGGGGACGGGGACGGTTTAGGGTCCAGGTGAGGGTACGACAACGCTTTAGGGGGAGCGTACGTGTGAGGGTGCGGGTGAGTGTCAGCGTACGGGTTAGGATTAGGGGACGGGTGAGGGTCAGGCTTCGGGGAAGGGTTAGGTTTAGGGTTCGGGCTAGGGTTAGGGTTAGGGGACGGGGACGGTTTAGGGTCCAGGTGAGGGTACGACAACGCTTTAGGGGGACCGTACGTGTGAGGGCGCGGGTGAGTGTCAGCGTACGGGTTAGGATTAGGGGACGGGTGAGGGTCAGCCTTCGGGGAAGGGTTAGGGTTAGGGTTCGGGCTAGGGTTAGGGTTAGGGGACGGGGACGGTTTAGGGTCCAGGTGAGGGTAGGACAACGCTTTAGGGGGAGCGTACGTGTGAGGGCGCGGGTGAGTGTCAGCGTACGGGTTAGGATTAGGGGACGGGTGAGGGTCAGGCTTCGGGGAAGGGTTAGGGTTAGGGTTCGGGCTAGGGTTAGGGTTAGGGGACGGGGACGGTTTAGGGTCCAGGTGAGTGTACGACAACGCTTTAGGGGGAGCGTACGTGTGAGGGCGCGGGTGAGTGTCAGCGTACGGGTTAGGATTAGGGGACGGGTGAGGGTCAGGCTTCTGGGAAGGGTTAGTGTTAGGGTTCGGGCTAGGGTTAGGGTTAGGGGACGGGGACGGTTTAGGGTCCAGGTGAGGGTACGACAACGCTTTAGGGGGAGCGTACGTGTGAGGGCGCGGGTGAGTGTCAGCGTACGGGTTAGGATTAGGGGACGGGTGAGGGTCAGGCTTCGGGGAAGGGTTAGGGTTAGGGTTCGGGCTAGGGTTAGGGTTAGGGGACGGGGACGGTTTAGGGTCCAGGTGAGGGTAGGACAACGCTTTAGGGGGAGCGTACGTGTGAGGGTGCGGGTGAGTGTCAGCGTACGGGTTAGGATTAGGGGACGGGTGAGGGTCAGGTTTCGGGGAAGGGTTAGGGTTAGGGTTCGGGCTAGGGTTAGGGTTAGGGGACGGGGACGGTTTAGGGTCCAGGTGAGGGTACGACAACGCTTTAGGGGGAGCGTACGTGTGAGGGCGCGGGTGAGTGTCAGCGTAAGGGTTAGGATTAGGGGACGGGTGAGGGTCAGGCTTCGGGGAAGGGTTAGGGTTAGGGTTCGGGCTAGGGTTAGGGTTAGGGTACGGGGACGGTTTAGGGTCCAGGTGAGGGTACGACAACGCTTTAGGGGGAGCGTACGTGTGAGGGCACGGGTGAGTGTCAGCGTACGGGTTAGGATTAGGGGACGTGTGAGGGTCAGGCTTCGGGGAAGTGTTAGGGTTAGGGTTCGGGCTAGGGTTAGGGTTAGGGGATGGGGACGGTTTAGGGTCCAGGTGAGGGTACGACAACGATTTAGGGTGAGTGTACGTGTGAGGGTGCGGGTGAGTGTCAGCTTACGGGTTAGGATTAGGGTACGGGTGAGGGTCAGGCTTCGGGGAAGGGTTAGGGTTAGGGTTCGGGCTAGGGTTAGGGTTAGGGGACGGGGACGGTTTAGGGTCAAGGTGAGGGTACGACAACGCTTTAGGGGGAGCGTACGTGTGAGGTTGTGAGTGAGTGTAAGCGTACGGGTTAGGATTAGGGGACGGGTGAGGGTCAGGCTTCGGGGAAGTGTTAGGGTTAGGGTTCGGGCTAGGGTTAGGGTTAGGGGACGGGGACGGTTTAGGGTCCAGGTGAGGGTACGACAACGCTTTAGGGGGAGCGTACGTGTGAGGGCGCGGGTGAGTGTCAGCGTACGGGTTAGGATTAGGGGACGGGTGAGGGTCAGCCTTCGGGGAAGTGTTAGGGTTAGGGTTCGGGCTAGGGATAGGGTTAGGGGACGGGGACGGTTTAGGGTCCAGGTGAGGGTACGACAACGCTTTAGGGGGACCGTACGTGTGAGGGCGCGGGTGAGTTTCAGCGTACGGGTTAGGATTAGGGGACGGGTGAGGGTCAGGCTTCGGGGAAGGGTTAGGGTTAGGGTTCGGGCTAGGGTTAGGGTTAGAGGACGGGGACGGTTTAGGGTCCAGGTGAGGGTAGGACAACGCTTTAGGGGGAGCGTACGTGTGAGGGCGCGGGTGAGTGTCAGCGTACGGGTTAGGATTAGGGGACGGGTGAGGGTCAGGCTTCGGGGAAGGGTTAGGGTTAGGGTTCGGGCTAGGGTTAGGGTTAGGGGACGGGGACGGTTAAGGGTCCAGGTGAGGGTACGACAACGCTTTAAGGGGAGCGTACGTGTGAGGGCGCGGTTGAGTGTCAGAGTACGGGTTAGGATTAGGGGCCGGGTGAGGGTCAGGCTTCGGGGAAGGGTTAGGGTTAGGGTTCGGGCTAGGGTTAGGGTTAGGGGACGGGGACGGTTTAGGGTCCAGGTGAGGGTACGACAACGCTTTAGGGGGAGCGTACGTGTGAGGGCGCGGATGAGTGTCAGCGTACGGTTTAGGATTAGGGGACGGGTGAGGGTCAGGCTTCGGGAAAGGGTTAGGGTTAGGGTTCGGGCTAGGGTTAGGGTTAGGGGACGGGGACGGTTTAGGGTCCAGGTGAGGGTAGGACAACGCTTTAGGGGGAGCGTACGTGTGAGGGCGCGGGTGAGTGTCAGCGTACGGGTTAGGATTAGGGGACGGGTGAGGGTCAGGCTTCGGGGAAGGGTTAGGGTTAGGCTTCGGGCTAGGGTTAGGGTTAGGGGACGGGGACGGTTAAGGGTCCAGGTGAGGGTACGACAACGCTTTAGGGGGAGCGTACGTGTGAGGGCGCGGGTGAGTGTCAGAGTACGGGTTAGGATTAGGGGACGGGTGAGGGTCAGGCTTCGGGGAAGGGTTAGGGTTAGGGTTCGGGCTAGGGTTAGGGTTAGGGGACGGGGACGGTTTAGGGTCCAGATGAGGGTACGACAACGCTTTAGGGGGAGCGTACGTGTGAGGGCGCGGGTGAGTGTCAGCGTACAGGTTAGGATTAGGGGACGGGTGAGGGTCAGGCTTCGGGGAAGGGTTAGGGTTAGGGTTCGGGCTAGGGTTAGGGTTAGGGGACGGGGACGGTTTAGGGTCCAGGTGAGGGTACGACAACGCTTTAGGGGGAGCGTACGTGTGAGGGCGCGGGTGAGTGTCAGCGTACGGGTTAGGATTAGGGGACGGGTGAGGGTCAGGCTTCGGGGAAGTGTTAGGGTTAGGGTTCGGGCTAGGGTTAGGGTTAGGGGACGGGGACGGTTTAGGGTCCAGGTGAGGGTACGACAACGCTTTAGGGGGAGCGTACGTGTGAGGGCACGGGTGAGTGTCAGCGTACGGGTTAGGATTAGGGGACGGGTGAGGGTCAGGCTTCGGGGAAGGGTTAGGGTTAGGGTTCGGGCTAGGGTTAGGGTTAGGGGACGGGGACGGTTTAGGGTCCAGGTGAGGGTACGACAACGCTTTAGGGGGAGCGTACGTGTGAGGGCGCGGGTGAGTGTCAGCGTACGGGTTAGGATTAGGGGACGGGTGAGGGTCAGGCTTCGGGGAAGGGTTAGTGTTAGGGTTCGGGCTAGGGTTAGGGTTAGGGGACGGGGACGGTTTAGGGTCCAGGTGAGGGTACGACAACGCTTTAGGGGGAGCGTACGTGTGAGGGCGCGGGTGAGTGTCAGCGTACGGGTTAGGATTAGGGGACGGGTGAGGGTCAGGCTTCGGGGAAGGGTTAGGGTTAGGGTTCGGGCTAGGGTTAGGGTTAGGGGACGGGGACGGTTTAGGGTCCAGGTGAGGGTAGGACAACGCTTTAGGGGGAGCGTACGTGTGAGCGTGCGGGTGAGTGTCAGCGTACGGGTTAGGATTAGGGGACGGGTGAGGGTCAGGTTTCGGGGAAGGGTTAGGGTTAGGGTTCGGGCTAGGGTTAGGGTTAGGGGACGGGGACGGTTTAGGGTCCAGGTGAGGGTACGACAACGCTTTAGGGGGAGCGTACGTGTGAGGGCGCGGGTGAGTGTCAGCGTACGGGTTAGGATTAGGGGACGGGTGAGGGTCAGGCTTCGGGGAAGGGTTAGGGTTAGGGTTCGGGCTAGGGTTAGGGTTAGGGTACGGGGACGGTTTAGGGTCCAGGTGAGGGTACGACAACGCTTTAGGGAGAGCGTACGTGTGAGGGCACGGGTGAGTGTCAGCGTACGGGTTAGGATTAGGGGACGGGTGAGGGTCAGGCTTCGGGGAAGTGTTAGGGTTAGGGTTCGGGCTAGGGTTAGGGTTAGGGGATGGGGACGGTTTAGGGTCCAGGTGAGGGTACGACAACGATTTAGGGGGAGTGTACGTGTGAGGGTGCGGGTGAGTGTCAGCTTACGGGTTAGGATTAGGGTACGGGTGAGGGTCAGGCTTCGGGGAAGGGTTAGGGTTAGGGTTCGGGCTAGGGTTAGGGTTAGGGGACGGGGACGGTTTAGGGTCAAGGTGAGGGTACGACAACGCTTTAGGGGGAGCGTACGTGTGAGGTTGTGAGTGAGTGTAAGCGTACGGGTTAGGATTAGGGGACGGGTGAGGGTCAGGCTTCGGGGAAGGGTTAGGGTTAGGGTTCGGGCTAGGGTTAGGGTTAGGGGACGGGGACGGTTTAGGGTCCAGGTGAGGGTATGACAACGCTTTAGGGGGAGCGTACGTGTGAGGGCGCGGGTGAGTGTCAGCGTACGGGTTAGGATTAGGGGACGGGTGAGGGTCAGCCTTCGGGGAAGGGTTAGGGTTAGGGTTCGGGCTAGGGATAGGGTTAGGGGACGGGGACGGTTTAGGGTCCAGGTGAGTGTACGACAACGCTTTAGGGGGAGCGTACGTGTGAGGGCGCGGGTGAGTGTCAGCGTACGGGTTAGGATTAGGGGACGGGTGAGGGTCAGGCTTCGGGGAAGGGTTAGGGTTAGGGTTCGGGCTAGGGATAGGGTTAGGGGACGGGGACGGTTTAGGGTCCAGGTGAGGGTACGACAACGCTTTAGGGGGACCGTACGTGTGAGGGCGCGGGTGAGTTTCAGCGTACGGGTTAGGATTAGGGGACGGGTGAGGGTCAGGCTTCGGGGAAGGGTTAGGGTTAGGGTTCGGGCTAGGGTTAGGGTTAGAGGATGGGGACGGTTTAGGGTCCAGGTGAGGGTAGGACAACGCTTTAGGGGGAGCGTACGTGTGAGGGCGCGGGTGAGTGTCAGCGTACGGGTTAGGATTAGGGGACGGGTGAGGGTCAGGCTTTGGGGAAGGGTTAGGGTTAGGGTTCGGGCTACGGTTAGGGTTAGGGGACGGGGACGGTTAAGGGTCCAGGTGAGGGTACGACAACGCTTTAGGGGGAGCGTACGTGTGAGGGCGCGGGTGAGTGTCAGAGTACGGGTTAGGATTAGGGGCCGGGTGAGGGTCAGGCTTCGGGGAAGGGTTAGGGTTAGGGTTCGGGCTAGGGTTAGGGTTAGGGGACGGGGACGGTTTAGGGTCCAGGTGAGGGTACGACAACGCTTTAGGGGGAGCGTACGTGTGAGGGCGCGGATGAGTGTCAGCGTACGGTTTAGGATTAGGGGACGGGTGAGGGTCAGGCTTCGGGAAAGGGTTAGGGTTAGGGTTCGGGCTAGGGTTAGGGTTAGGGGACGGGGACGGTTTAGGGTCCAGGTGAGGGTAGGACAACGCTTTAGGGGGAGCGTACGTGTGAGGGCGTGGGTGAGTGTCAGCGTACGGTTTAGGATTAGGGGACGGGTGAGTGTCAGGCTTCCGGGAAGGGTTAGGGTTAGGGTTCGGGCTAGGGTTAGGGTTAGGGGACGGGGACGGTTTAGGGTCCAGGTGAGGGTACGACAACGCTTTAGGGGGAGCGTACGTGTGAGGGCGCGGGTGAGTGTCAGCGTACGGGTTAGGATTAGGGGACGGGTGAGGGTCAGGCTTCGGGGAAGGGTTAGTGTTAGGGTTCGGGCTAGGGTTAGGGTTAGGGGACGGGGACGGTTTAGGGTCCAGGTGAGGGTACGACAACGCTTTAGGGGGAGCGTACGTGTGAGGGCGCGGGTGAGTGTCAGCGTACGGGTTAGGATTAGGGGACGGGTGAGGGTCAGGCTTCGGGGAAGGGTTAGGGTTAGGGTTCGGGCTAGGGTTAGGGTTAGGGGACGGGGACGGTTTAGGGTCCAGGTGAGGGTAGGACAACGCTTTAGGGGGAGCGTACGTGTGAGGGTGCGGGTGAGTGTCAGCGTACGGGTTAGGATTAGGGGACGGGTGAGGGTCAAGTTTCGGGGAAGGGTTAGGGTTAGGGTTCGGGCTAGGGTTAGGGTTAGGGGACGGGGACGGTTTAGGGTCCAGGTGAGGGTACGACAACGCTTTAGGGGGAGCGTACGTGTGAGGGCGCGGGTGAGTGTCAGCGTACGGGTTAGGATTAGGGGACGGGTGAGGGTCAGGCTTCGGGGAAGGGTTAGGGTTAGGGTTCGGGCTAGGGTTAGGGTTAGGGTACGGGGACGGTTTAGGGTCCAGGTGAGGGTACGACAACGCTTTAGGGGGAGCGTACGTGTGAGGGCACGGGTGAGTGTCAGCGTACGGGTTAGGATTAGGGGACGGGTGAGGGTCAGGCTTCGGGGAAGTGTTAGGGTTAGGGTTCGGGCTAGGGTTAGGGTTAGGGGATGGGGACGGTTTAGGGTCCAGGTGAGGGTACGACAACGATTTAGGGGGAGTGTACGTGTGAGGGTGCGGGTGAGTGTCAGCTTACGGGTTAGGATTAGGGTACGGGTGAGGGTCAGGCTTCGGGGAAGGGTTAGGGTTAGGGTTCGGGCTAGGGTTAGGGTTAGGGGACGGGGACGGTTTAGAGTCAAGGTGAGGGTACGAGAACACTTTAGGGGGAGCGTACGTGTGAGGTTGTGAGTGAGTGTAAGCGTACGGGTTAGGATTAGGGGACGGGTGAGGGTCAGGCTTCGGGGAAGGGTTAGGGTTAGGGTTCGGGCTAGGGTTAGGGTTAGGGGACGGGGACGGTTTAGGGTCCAGGTGAGGGTACGACAACGCTTTAGGGGGAGCGTACGTGTGAGGGCGCGGGTGAGTGTCAGCGTACGGGTTAGGATTAGGGGACGGGTGAGGGTCAGCCTTCGGGGAAGGGTTAGGGTTAGGGTTCGGGCTAGGGATAGGGTTAGGGGACGGGGACGGTTTAGGGTCCAGGTGAGGGTACGACAACGCTTTAGGGGGACCGTACGTGTGAGGGCGCGGGTGAGTTTCAGCGTACGGGTTAGGATTAGGGGACGGGTGAGGGTCAGGCTTCGGGGAAGGGTTAGGGTTAGGGTTCGGGCTAGGGTTAGGGTTAGAGGACGGGGACGGTTTAGGGTCCAGGTGAGGGTAGGACAACGCTTTAGGGGGAGCGTACGTGTGAGGGCGCGGGTGAGTGTCAGCGTACGGGTTAGGATTAGGGGACGGGTGAGGGTCAGGCTTCGGGGAAGGGTTAGGGTTAGGGTTCGGGCTAGGGTTAGGGTTAGGGGACGGGGACGGTTAAGGGTCCAGGTGAGGGTACGACAACGCTTTAGGGGGAGCGTACGTGTGAGGGCGCGGGTGAGTGTCAGAGTACGGGTTAGGATTAGGGGACGGGTGAGGGTCAGGCTTCGGGGAAGTGTTAGGGTTAGGGTTCGGGCTAGGGTTAGGGTTAGGGGACGGGGACGGTTTAGGGTCCAGGTGAGGGTACGACAACGCTTTAGGGGGAGCGTACGTGTGAGGGCGCGGGTGAGTGTCAGCGTACGGTATAGGATTAGGGGACGGGTGAGGGTCAGGCTTCGGGGAAGGGTTAGGGTTAGGGTTCGGGCTAGGGTTAGGGTTAGGGGACGGGGACGGTTTAGGGTCCAGGTGAGGGTAGGACAACGCTTTAGGGGGAGCGTACGTGTGAGGGCGTGGGTGAGTGTCAGCGTACAGGTTAGGATTAGGGGACGGGTGAGGGTCAGGCTTCGGGGAAGGGTTAGGGTTAGGGTTCGGGCTAGGGTTAGGGTTAGGGGACGGGGACGGTTTAGGGTCCAGGTGAGGGTACGACAACGCTTTAGGGGGAGCGTACGTGTGAGGGCGCGGGTGAGTGTCAGCGTACGGGTTAGGATTAGGGGACGGGTGAGGGTCAGGCTTCGGGGAAGTGTTAGGGTTAGGGTTCGGGCTAGGGTTAGGGTTAGGGGACGGGGACGGTTTAGGGTCCAGGTGAGGGTACGACAACGCTTTAGGGGGAGCGTACGTGTGAGGGCACGGGTGAGTGTCAGCGTACGGGTTAGGATTAGGGGACGGGTGAGGGTCAGGCTTCGGGGAAGGGTTAGGGTTAGGGTTCGGGCTAGGGTTAGGGTTAGGGGACGGGGACGGTTTAGGGTCCAGGTGAGGGTACGACAACGCTTTAGGGGGAGCGTACGTGTGAGGGCGCGGGTGAGTGTCAGCGTACGGGTTAGGATTAGGGTACGGGTGAGGGTCAGGCTTCGGGGAAGGGTTAGTGTTAGGGTTCGGGCTAGGGTTAGGGTTAGGGGACGGGGACGGTTTAGGGTCCAGGTGAGGGTACGACAACGCTTTAGGGGGAGCGTACGTGTGAGGGCGCGGGTGAGTGTCAGCGTACGGGTTAGGATTAGGGGACGGGTGAGGGTCAGGCTTCGGGGAAGGGTTAGGGTTAGGGTTCGGGCTAGGGTTAGGGTTAGGGGACGGGGACGGTTTAGGGTCCAGGTGAGGGTAGGACAACGCTTTAGGGGGAGCGTACGTGTGAGGGTGCGGGTGAGTGTCAGCGTACGGGTTAGGATTAGGGGACGGGTGAGGGTCAGGTTTCGGGGAAGGGTTAGGGTTAGGGTTCGGGCTAGGGTTAGGGTTAGGGGACGGGGACGGTTTAGGGTCCAGGTGAGGGTACGACAACGCTTTAGGGGGAGCGTACGTGTGAGGGCGCGGGTGAATGTCAGCGTACGGGTTAGGATTAGGGGACGGGTGAGGGTCAGGCTTCGGGGAAGTGTTAGGGTTAGGGTTCGGGCTAGGGTTAGGGTTAGCGTACGGGGACGGTTTAGGGTCCAGGTGAGGGTACGACAACGCTTTAGGGAGAGCGTACGTGTGAGGGCGCGGGTGAGTGTCAGCATACGGGTTAGGATTAGGGGACGGGTGAGGGTCAGGCTTCGGGGAAGGGTTAGGGTTAGGGTTCGGGCTAGGGTTAGGGTTAGGGGACGGGGACGGTTAAGGGTCCAGGTGAGGGTACGACAACGCTTTAGGGGGAGCGTACGTGTGAGGGCGCGGGTGAGTGTCAGAGTACGGGTTAGGATTAGGGGACGGGTGAGGGTCAGGCTTCGGGGAAGTGTTAGGGTTAGGGTTCGGGCTAGGGTTAGGGTTAGGGGACGGGGACGGTTTAGGGTCCAGGTGAGGGTACGACAACGCTTTAGGGGGAGCGTACGTGTGAGGGCGCGGGTGAGTGTCAGCGTACGGAATAGGATTAGGGGACGGGTGAGGGTCAGGCTTCGGGAAAGGGTTAGGGTTATGGTTCGGGCTAGGGTTAGGGTTAAGGGACGGGGACGGTTTAGGGTCCAGGTGAGGGTAGGACAACGCTTTAGGGGGAGCGTACGTGTGAGGGCGTGGGTGAGTGTCAGCGTACGGTTTAGGATTAAGGGACGGGTGAGGGTCAGGCTTCGGGGAAGGGTTAGGGTTAGGGTTCAGGCTAGGGTTAGGTTTAGGGGACGGGGACGGTTTAGGGTCCAGGTGAGGGTACGACAACGCTTTAGGGGGAGCGTACGTGTGAGGGCGCGGGTGAGTGTCAGCGTACGGGTTAGGATTAGGGGACGGGTGAGGGTCAGGCTTCGGGGAAGGGTTAGGGTTAGGGTTCGGGCTAGGGTTAGGGTTAGGGGACGGGGACGGTTTAGGGTCCAGGTGAGGGTACGACAACGCTTTAGGGGGAGCGTACGTGTGAGGGCGCGGGTGAGTGTCAGCGTACAGGTTAGGATTAGGGGACGGGTGAGGGTCAGGCTTCGGGGAAGGGTTAGGGTTAGGGTTCGGGCTAGGGTTAGGGTTAGGGGACGGGGACGGTTTAGGGTCCAGGTGAGGGTACGACAACGCTTTAGGGGGAGCGTACGTGTGAGGGCGCGGGTGAGTGTCAGCGTACGGGTTAGGATTAGGGGACGGGTGAGGGTCAGGCTTCGGGGAAGGGTTAGGGTTAGGGTTCGGGCTAGGGTTAGGGTTAGGGGACGGGGACGGTTTAGGGTCCAGGTGAGGGTACGACAACGCTTTAGGGGGAGCGTACGTGTGAGGGCACGGGTGAGTGTCAGCGTACGGGTTAGGATTAGGGGACGGGTGAGGGTCAGGCTTCGGGGAAGGGTTAGGGTTAGGGTTCGGGCTAGGGTTAGGGTTAGGGGACGGGGACGGTTTAGGGTCCAGGTGAGGGTACGACAACGCTTTAGGGGGAGCGTACGTGTGAGGGCGCGGGTGAGTGTCAGCGTACGGGTTAGGATTAGGGGACGGGTGAGGGTCAGGCTTCGGGGAAGGGTTAGGGTTAGGGTTCGGGCTAGGGTTAGGGTTAGGGGACGGGGACGGTTTAGGGTCCAGGTGAGGGTAGGACAACGCTTTAGGGGGAGCGTACGTGTGAGGGTGCGGGTGAGTGTCAGCGTACGGGTTAGGATTAGGGGACGGGTGAGGGTCAGGTTTCGGGGAAGGGTTAGGGTTAGGGTTCGGGCTAGGGTTAGGGTTAGGGGACGGGGACGGTTTAGGGTCCAGGTGAGGGTACGACAACGCTTTAGGGGGAGCGTACGTGTGAGGGCGCGGGTGAGTGTCAGCGTACGGGTTAGGATTAGGGGACGGGTGAGGGTCAGGCTTCGGGGAAGGGTTAGGGTTAGGGTTCGGGCTAGGGTTAGGGTTAGGGTACGGGGACGGTTTAGGGTCCAGGTGAGGGTACGACAACGCTTTAGGGGGAGCGTACGTGTGAGGGCACGGGTGAGTGTCAGCGTACGGGTTAGGATTAGGGGACGGGTGAGGGTCAGGCTTCGGGGAAGGGTTAGGGTTAGGGTTCGGGCTAGGGTTAGGGTTAGGGGATGGGGACGGTTTAGCGTCCAGGTGAGGGTACGACAACGATTTAGGGGGAGTGTACGTGTGAGGGTGCGGGTGAGTGTCAGCTTACGGGTTAGGATTAGGGTACGGGTGAGGGTCAGGCTTCGGGGAAGGGTTAGGGTTAGGGTTCGGGCTAGGGTTAGGGTTAGGGGACGGGGACGGTTTAGGGTCAAGGTGAGGGTACGACAACGCTTTAGGGGGAGCGTACGTGTGAGGTTGTGAGTGAGTGTAAGCGTACGGGTTAGGATTAGGGGACGGGTGAGGGTCAGGCTTCGGGGAAGGGTTAGGGTTAGGGTTCGGGCTAGGGTTAGGGTTAGGGGACGGGGACGGTTTAGGGTCCAGGTGAGGGTACGACAACGCTTTAGGGGGAGCGTACGTGTGAGGGCGCGGGTGAGTGTCAGCGTACGGGTTAGGATTAGGGGACGGGTGAGGGTCAGGTTTCGGGGAAGGGTTAGGGTTAGGGTTCGGGCTAGGGTTAGGGTTAGGCGACGGGGACGGTTTAGGGTCCAGGTGAGGGTACGACAACGCTTTAGGGGGACCGTACGTGTGAGGGCGCGGGTGAGTGTCAGCGTACGGGTTAGGATTAGGGGACGGGTGAGGGTCAGGCTTCGGGGAAGGGTTAGGGTTAGGGTTCGGGCTAGGGTTAGGGTTAGGGGACGGGGACGGTTTAGGGTCCAGGTGAGGGTAGGACAACGCTTTAGGGGGAGCGTACGTGTGAGGGCGCGGGTGAGTGTCAGCGTACGGGTTAGGATTAGGGGACGGGTGAGGGTCAGGCTTCGGGGAAGGGTTAGGGTTAGGGTTCGGGCTAGGGTTAGGGTTAGGGGACGGGGACGGTTAAGGGTCCAGGTGAGGGTACGACAACGCTTTAGGGGGAGCGTACGTGTGAGGGCGCGGGTGAGTGTCAGAGTACGGGTTAGGATTAGGGGACGGGTGAGGGTCAGGCTTCGGGGAAGGGTTAGGGTTAGGGTTCGGGCTAGGGTTAGGGTTAGGGGACGGGGACGGTTTAGGGTCCAGGTGAGGGTATGACAACGCTTTAGGGGGAGCGTACGTGTGAGGGCGCGGGTGAGTGTCAGCGTACGGTTTAGGATTAGGGGACGGGTGAGGGTCAGGCTTCGGGAAAGTGTTAGGGTTAGGGTTCGGGCTAGGGTTAGGGTTAGGGGACGGGGACGGTTTAGGGTCCAGGTGAGGGTAGGACAACGCTTTAGGGGGAGCGTACGTGTGAGGGCGTGGTTGAGTGTCAGCGTACGGTTTAGGATTAAGGGACGGGTGAGGGTCAGGCTTCGGGGAAGGGTTAGGGTTAGGGTTCGGGCTAGGGTTAGGGTTAGGGGACGGGGACGGTTTAGGGTCCAGGTGAGGGTACGACAACGCTTTAGGGGGAGCGTACGTGTGAGGGCGCGGGTGAGTGTCAGCGTACGGGTTAGGATTAGGGGAAGGGTGAGGGTCAGGCTTCGGGGAAGGGTTAGGGTTAGGGTTCGGGCTAGGGTTAGGTTTAGGGGATGGGGAAGGTTTAGGGTCCAGGTGAGGGTACGACAACGCTTTAGGGGGAGTGTACGTGTGAGGGCGCGGGTGAGTGTCAGCGTACGGGTTAGGATTAGGGGACGGGTGAGGGTCAGGCTTCGGGGAAGGGTTAGGGTTAGGGTTCGGGCTAGGGTTAGGGTTAGGGTACGGGGACGGTTTAGGGTCCAGGTGAGGGTACGACAACGCTTTAGGGGGAGCGTACGTGTGAGGGCGCGGATGAGTGTCAGCGTACAGGTTAGGATTAGGGGACGGGTGAGGGTCAGGCTTCGGGGAAGGGTTAGGGTTAGGGTTCGGGCTAGGGTTAGGGTTAGGGGACGGGGACGGTTTAGGGTCCAGGTGAGGGTACGACAACGCTTTAGGGGGAGCGTACGTGTGAGGGCGCGGGTGAGTGTCAGCGTACGGGTTAGGATTAGGGGACGGGTGAGGGTCAGGCTTCGGGGAAGGGTTAGGGTTAGGGTTCGGGCTAGGGTTAGGGTTAGGGGACGGGGACGGTTTAGGGTCCAGGTGAGGGTACGACAACGCTTTAGGGGGAGCGTACGTGTGAGGGCGCGGGTGAGTGTCAGCTTACGGGTTAGGATTAGGGGACGGGTGAGGGTCAGGCTTCGGGGAAGGGTTAGGGTTAGGGTTCGGTCTAGGGTTATGGTTAGGGGACGGGGACGGTTTAGGGTCCAGGTGAGGGTACGACAACGCTTTAGGGGGAGCGTACGTGTGAGGGCGCGGGTGAGTGTCAGCGTACGGGTTAGGATTAGGGGACGGGTGAGGGTCAGGCTTCGGGGAAGGGTTAGGGTTAGGGTTCGGGCTAGGGTTAGGGTTAGGGGACGGGGACGGTTTAGGGTCTAGGTGATGGTACGACAACGCTTTAGGGGGAGCGTACGTGTGAGGGCGCGGGTGAGTGTCAGCGTACGGGTTAGGATTAGGGGACGGGTGAGGGTCAGGCTTCGGGGAAGGGTTAGGGTTAGGGTTCGGGCTAGGGTTAGGGTTAGGGGACGGGGACGGTTTAGGGTCCAGGTGAGGGTACGACAACGCTTTAGGGGGAGCGTACATGTGAGGGCGCGGGTGAGTGTCAGCGTACGGGTTAGGATTAGGGGACGGGTGAGGGTCAGGCTTCGGGGAAGGGTTAGGGTTAGGGTTCGGGCTAGGGTTAGGGTTAGGGGACGGGGACGGTTTAGGGTCCAGGTGAGGGTACGACAACGCTTTAGGGGGAGCGTACGTGTGAGGGCGTGGGTGAGTGTCAGCGTACGGGTTAGGATTAGGGGACGGGTGAGGGTCAGGCTTCGGGGAAGGGTTAGGGTTAGGGTTCGGGCTAGGGTTAGGGTTAGGGGACGGGGACGGTTTAGGGTCCAGGTGAGGGTACGACAACGCTTTAGGGGGAGCGTACGTGTGAGGGCGCGGGTGAGTGTCAGCGTACGGGTTAGGATTAGGGGACGGGTGAGGGTCAGGCTTCGGGGAAGGGTTAGGGTTAGGGTTCGGGCTAGGGTTAGGGTTAGGGGACGGGGACGGTTTAGGGTCCAGGTGAGGGTACGACAACGATTTAGGGGGAGCGTACGTGTGAGGGTGCGGGTGAGTGTCAGCTTACGGGTTAGGATTAGGGGACGGGTGAGGGTCAGGCTTCGGGGAAGTGTTAGGGTTAGGGTTCGGGCTAGGGATAGGGTTAGGGGACGGGGACGGTTTAGGGTCCAGGTGAGGGTACGACAACGCTTTAGGGGGAGCGTACGTGTGAGGGCGCGGGTGAGTGTCAGCGTACGGGTTAGGATTAGGGGACGGGTGAGGGTCAGGCTTCGGGGAAGGGTTAGGGTTAGGGTTCGGGCTAGGGTTAGGGTTAGGGGACGGGGACGGTTTAGGGTCCAGGTGAGGGTACGACAACGCTTTAGGGGGAGCGTACGTGTGAGGGCGCGGGTGAGTGTCAGCGTACGGGTTAGGATTAGGGGACGGGTGAGGGTCAGGCTTCGGGGAAGGGTTAGGGTTAGGGTTCGGGCTAGGGTTAGGGTTAGGGGACGGGGACGGTTTAGGGTCCAGGTGAGGGTACGACAACGCTTTAGGGGGAGCGTACATGTGAGGGCGCGGGTGAGTGTCAGCGTACGGGTTAGGATTAGGGGACGGGTGAGGGTCAGGCTTCGGGGAAGGGTTAGGGTTAGGGTTCGGGCTAGGGTTAGGGTTAGGGGACGGGGACGGTTTAGGGTCCAGGTGAGGGTACGACAACGCTTTAGGGGGAGCGTACGTGTGAGGGCGTGGGTGAGTGTCAGCGTACGGGTTAGGATTAGGGGACGGGTGAGGGTCAGGCTTCGGGGAAGGGTTAGGGTTAGGGTTCGGGCTAGGGTTAGGGTTAGGGGACGGGGACGGTTTAGGGTCCAGGTGAGGGTACGACAACGCTTTAGGGGGAGCGTACGTGTGAGGGCGCGGGTGAGTGTCAGCGTACGGGTTAGGATTAGGGGACGGGTGAGGGTCAGGCTTCGGGGAAGGGTTAGGGTTAGGGTTCGGGCTAGGGTTAGGGTTAGGGGATGGGGACGGTTTAGGGTCCAGGTGAGGGTACGACAACGATTTAGGGGGAGCGTACGTGTGAGGGTGCGGGTGAGTGTCAGCTTACGGGTTAGGATTAGGGGACGGGTGAGGGTCAGGCTTCGGGGAAGGGTTAGGGTTAGGGTTCGGGCTAGGGATAGGGTTAGGGGACGGGGACGGTTTAGGGTCAAGGTGAGGGTACGACAACGCTTTAGGGGGAGCGTACGTGTTATGTCGTGGGTGAGTGTCAGCGTACGGGATAGGATTAGGGGACGGGTGAGGGTCAGCCTTCGGGGAAGGGTTAGGGTTAGGGTTCGGGCTAGGGTTAGGGTTAGGGGACGGGGACGGTTTAGGGTCCAGGTGAGGGTACGACAACGCTTTAGGGGGACCGTACGTGTGAGGGCGCGGGTGAGTGTCAGCGTACGGGTTAGGATTAGGGGACGGGTGAGGGTCAGGCTTCGGGGAAGGGTTAGGGTTAGGGTTCGGGCTAGGGTTAGGGTTAGGGGACGGGGACGGTTTAGGGTCCAGGTGAGGGTACGACAATGCTTTAGGGGGAGCGTACGTGTGAGGGCGCGGGTGAGTGTCAGCGTACGGGTTAGGATTAGGGGACGGGTGAGGGTCAGGCTTCGGGGAAGGGTTAGGGTTAGGGTTTGGGCTAGGGTTAGGGTTAGGGGACGGGGACGGTTTAGGGTCCAGGTGAGGGTACGACAAAGCTTTCGGGGGAGCGTACGTGTGAGCGCGCGGGTGAGTGTCAGCGTACGGGTTAGGATTAGGGGACGGGTGAGGGTCAGGCTTCGGGGAAGGGTTGGGTTAGGGTTCGGGCTAGGGTTAGGGTTAGGGGACGGGGACGGTTTAGGGTCCAGTTGAGGGTACGACAACGCCTTAGGGGGAGCGTACGTGTGAGGGCGCGGGTGAGTGTCAGCGTACGGGTTAGGATTAGGGGACGGGTGAGGGTCAGGCTTCGGGGAAGTGTTAGGGTTAGGGTTCGGGCTAGGGTTAGGGTTAGGGGACGGGGACGGTTTAGGGTCCAGGTGAGGGTACGACAACGATTTAGGGGGAGCGTACGTGTGAGGGTGCGGGTGAGTGTCAGCTTACGGGTTAGGATTAGGGTACGGGTGAGGGTCAGGCTTCGGGGAAGGGTTAGGGTTAGGGTTCGGGCTAGGGTTAGGGTTAGGGGATGGGGACGGTTTAGGGTCCAGGTGAGGGTAGGACAACGCTTTAGGGGGAGCGTACGTGTGAGGGTGCGGGTGAGTGTCAGCGTACGGGTTAGGATTAGGGGACGGGTGAGGGTCAGGTTTCGGGGAAGGGTTAGGGTTAGGGTTCGGGCTAGGGTTAGGGTTAGGGGACGGGGACGGTTTAGGGTCCAGGTGAGGGTACGACAACGCTTTAGGGGGAGCGTACGTGTGAGGGCGCGGGTGAGTGTCAGCTTACGGGTTAGGATTAGGGGACGGGTGAGGGTCAGGCTTCGGGGAAGGGTTAGGGTTAGGGTTCGGGCTAGGGTTAGGGTTAGGGTACGGGGACGGTTTAGGGTCCAGGTGAGGGTACGACAACGCTTTAGGGGGAGCGTACGTGTGAGGGCACGGGTGAGTGTCAGCGTACGGGTTAGGATTAGGGGACGGGTGAGGGTCAGGCTTCGGGGAAGTGTTAGGGTTAGGGTTCGGGCTAGGGTTAGGGTTAGGGGATGGGGACGGTTTAGGGTCCAGGTGAGGGTACGACAACGATTTAGGGGGAGTGTACGTGTGAGGGTGCGGGTGAGTGTCAGCTTACGGGTTAGGATTAGGGTACGGGTGAGGGTCAGGCTTCGGGGAAGGGTTAGGGTTAGGGTTCGGGCTAGGGTTAGGGTTAGGGGACGGGGACGGTTTAGGGTCAAGGTGAGGGTACGACAACGCTTTAGGGGGAGCGTACGTGTGAGGTTGTGAGTGAGTGTAAGCGTACGGGTTGGGATTAGGGGACGGGTGAGGGTCAGGCTTCGGGGAAGGGTTAGGGTTAGGGTTCGGGCTAGGGTTAGGGTTAGGGGACGGGGACGGTTTAGGGTCCAGGTGAGGGTACGACAACGCTTTAGGGGGAGCGTACGTGTGAGGGCGCGGGTGAGTGTCAGCGTACGGGTTAGGATTAGGGGACGGGTGAGGGTCAGCCTTCGGGGAAGGGTTAGGGTTAGGGTTCGGGCTAGGGATAGGGTTAGGGGACGGGGACGGTTTAGGGTCCAGGTGAGGGTACGACAACGCTTTAGGGGGACCGTACGTGTGAGGGCGCGGGTGAGTTTCAGCGTACGGGTTAGGATTAGGGGACGGGTGAGGGTCAGGCTTCGGGGAAGGGTTAGGGTTAGGGTTCGGGCTAGGGTTAGGGTTAGAGGACGGGGACGGTTTAGGGTCCAGGTGAGGGTAGGACAACGCTTTAGGGGGAGCGTACGTGTGAGGGCGCGGGTGAGTGTCAGCGTACGGGTTAGGATTAGGGGACGGGTGAGGGTCAGGCTTCGGGGAAGGGTTAGGGTTAGGGTTCGGGCTAGGGTTAGGGTTAGGGGACGGGGACGGTTAAGGGTCCAGGTGAGGGTACGACAACGCTTTAGGGGGAGCGTACGTGTGAGGGCGCGGGTGAGTGTCAGAGTACGGGTTAGGATTAGGGGACGGGTGAGGGTCAGGCTTCGGGGAAGTGTTAGGGTTAGGGTTCGGGCTAGGGTTAGGGTTAGGGGACGGGGACGGTTTAGGGTCCAGGTGAGGGTACGACAACGCTTTAGGGGTAGCGTACGTGTGAGGGCGCGGGTGAGTGTCAGCGTACGGTATAGGATTAGGGGACGGGTGAGGGTCAGGCTTCGGGAAAGGGTTAGGGTTAGGGTTCGGGCTAGGGTTAGGGTTAGGGGACGGGGACGGTTTAGGGTCCAGGTGAGGGTAGGACAACGCTTTAGGGGGAGCGTACGTGTGAGGGCGTGGGTGAGTGTCAGCGTACGGTTTAGGGGTAAGGGACGGGTGAGGGTCAGGCTTCGGGGAAGGGTTAGGGTTAGGGTTCAGGCTAGGGTTAGGTTTAGGGGACGGGGACGGTTTAGGGTCCAGGTGAGGGTACGACAACGCTTTAGGGGGAGCGTACGTGTGAGGGCGCGGGTGAGTGTCAGCGTACAGGTTAGGATTAGGGGACGGGTGAGGGTCAGGCTTCGGGGAAGGGTTAGGGTTAGGGTTCGGGCTAGGGTTAGGTTTAGGGGACGGGGACGGTTTAGGGTCCAGGTGAGGGTACGACAACGCTTTAGGGGGAGTGTACGTGTGAGGGCGCGGGTGAGTGTCAGCGTACAGGTTAGGATTAGGGGACGGGTGAGGGTCAGGCTTCGGGGAAGAGTTAGGGTTAGGGTTCGGGCTAGGGTTAGGGTTAGGGGACGGGGACGGTTTAGGGTCCAGGTGAGGGTAGGACAACGCTTTAGGGGGAGCGTACGTGTGAGGGCGCGGGTGAGTGTCAGCGTACGGGTTAGAATTAGGGGACGGGTGAGGGTCAGGCTTCGGGGAAGGGTTAGGGTTAGGCTTCGGGCTAGGGTTAGGGTTAGGGGACGGGGACGGTTAAGGGTCTAGGTGAGGGTACGACAACGCTTTAGGGGGAGCGTACGTGTGAGGGCGCGGGTGAGTGTCAGAGTACGGGTTAGGATTAGGGGACGGGTGAGGGTCAGGCTTCGGGGAAGGGTTAGGGTTAGGGTTCGGGCTAGGGTTAGGGTTAGGGGACGGGGACGGTTTAGGGTCCAGGTGAGGGTACGACAACGCTTTAGGGGGAGCGTACGTGTGAGGGCGCAGGTGAGTGTCAGCGTACAGGTTAGGATTAGGGGACGGGTGAGGGTCAGGCTTCGGGGAAGGGTTAGGGTTAGGGTTCGGGCTAGGGTTAGGGTTAGGGCACGGGGACGGTTTAGGGTCCAGGTGAGGGTACGACAACGCTTTAGGGGGAGCGTACGTGTGAGGGCACGGGTGAGTGTCAGCGTACGGGTTAGGATTAGGGGACGGGTGAGGGTCAGGCTTCGGGGAAGTGTTAGGGTTAGGGTTCGGGCTAGGGTTAGGGTTAGGGGACGGGGACGGTTTAGGGTCCAGGTGAGGGTACGACAACGCTTTAGGGGGAGCGTACGTGTGAGGGCACGGGTGAGTGTCAGCGTACGGGTTAGGATTAGGGGACGGGTGAGGGTCAGGCTTCGGGGAAGGGTTAGGGTTAGGGTTCGGGCTAGGGTTAGGGTTAGGGGACGGGGACGGTTTAGGGTCCAGGTGAGGGTACGACAACGCTTTAGGGGGAGCGTACGTGTGAGGGCGCGGGTGAGTGTCAGCGTACGGGTTAGGATTAGGGGACGGGTGAGGGTCAGGCTTCGGGGAAGGGTTAGTGTTAGGGTTCGGGCTAGGGTTAGGGTTAGGGGACGGGGACGGTTTAGGGTCCAGGTGAGGGTACGACAACGCTTTAGGGGGAGCGTACGTGTGAGGGCGCGGGTGAGTGTCAGCGTACGGGTTAGGATTAGGGGACGGGTGAGGGTCAGGCTTCGGGGAAGGGTTAGGTTAGGGTTCGGGCTAGGGTTAGGGTTAGGGGACGGGGACGGTTTAGGGTCCAGGTGAGGGTAGGACAACGCTTTAGGGGGAGCGTACGTGTGAGGGTGCGGGTGAGTGTCAGCGTACGGGTTAGGATTAGGGGACGGGTGAGGGTCAGGTTTCGGGGAAGGGTTAGGGTTAGGGTTCGGGCTAGGGTTAGGGTTAGGGGACGGGGACGGTTTAGGGTCCAGGTGAGGGTACGACAACGCTTTAGGGGGAGCGTACGTGTGAGGGCGCGGGTGAGTGTCAGCGTACGGGTTAGGATTAGGGGACGGGTGAGGGTCAGGCTTTGGGGAAGGGTTAGGGTTAGGGTTCGGGCTAGGGTTAGGGTTAGGGTACGGGGACGGTTTAGGGTCCAGGTGAGGGTACGACAACGCTTTAGGGAGAGCGTACGTGTGAGGGCACGGGTGAGTGTCAGCGTACGGGTTAGGATTAGGGGACGGGTGAGGGTCAGGCTTCGGGGAAGTGTTAGGGTTAGGGTTCGGGCTAGGGTTCGGGTTAGGGGATGGGGACGGTTTAGGGTCCAGGTGAGGGTACGACAACGATTTAGGGGGAGTGTACGTGTGAGGGTGCGGGTGAGTGTCAGCTTACGGGTTATGATTAGGGTACGGGTGAGGGTCAGGCTTCGGGGAAGGGTTAGGGTTAGGGTTCGGGCTAGGGTTAGGGTTAGGGGACGGGGACGGTTTAGGGTCAAGGTGAGGGTACGACAACGCTTTAGGGGGAGCGTACGTGTGAGGTTGTGAGTGAGTGTAAGCGTACGGGTTAGGATTAGGGGACGGGTGAGGGTCAGGCTTCGGGGAAGGGTTAGGGTTAGGGTTCGGGCTAGGGTTAGGGTTAGGGGACGGGGACGGTTTAGGGTCCAGGTGAGGGTACGACAACGCTTTAGGGGGAGCGTACGTGTGAGGGCGCGGGTGAGTGTCAGCGTACGGGTTAGGATTAGGGGACGGGTGAGGGTCAGCCTTCGGGGAAGGGTTAGGGTTAGGGTTCGGGCTAGGGATAGGGTTAGGGGACGGGGACGGTTTAGGGTCCAGGTGAGGGTACGACAACGCTTTAGGGGGAGCGTACGTGTGAGGGCGCGGGTGAGTGTCAGCGTACGGGTTAGGATTAGGGGACGGGTGAGGGTCAGGCTTCGGGGAAGGGTTAGTGTTAGGGTTCGGGCTAGGGTTAGGGTTAGGGGACGGGGACGGTTTAGGGTCCAGGTGAGGGTACGACAACGCTTTAGGGGGAGCGTACGTGTGAGGGCGCGGGTGAGTGTCAGCGTACGGGTTAGGATTAGGGGACGGGTGAGGGTCAGGCTTCGGGGAAGGGTTAGGTTAGGGTTCGGGCTAGGGTTAGGGTTAGGGGACGGGGACGGTTTAGGGTCCAGGTGAGGGTAGGACAACGCTTTAGGGGGAGCGTACGTGTGAGGGTGCGGGTGAGTGTCAGCGTACGGGTTAGGATTAGGGGACGGGTGAGGGTCAGGTTTCGGGGAAGGGTTAGGGTTAGGGTTCGGGCTAGGGTTAGGGTTAGGGGACGGGGACGGTTTAGGGTCCAGGTGAGGGTACGACAACGCTTTAGGGGGAGCGTACGTGTGAGGGCGCGGGTGAGTGTCAGCGTACGGGTTAGGATTAGGGGACGGGTGAGGGTCAGGCTTCGGGGAAGGGTTAGGGTTAGGGTTCGGGCTAGGGTTAGGGTTAGGGGACGGGGACGGTTTAGGGTCCAGGTGAGGGTACGACAACGCTTTAGGGGGAGCGTACGTGTGAGGGCGCGGGTGAGTGTCAGCGTACGGGTTAGGATTAGGGGACGGGTGAGGGTCAGCCTTCGGGGAAGGGTTAGGGTTAGGGTTCGGGCTAGGGATAGGGTTAGGGGACGGGGACGGTTTAGGGTCCAGGTGAGTGTACGACAACGCTTTAGGGGGAGCGTACGTGTGAGGGCGCGGGTGAGTATCAGCGTACGGGTTAGGATTAGGGGACGGGTGAGGGTCAGCCTTCGGGGAAGGGTTAGGGTTAGGGTTCGGGCTAGGGATAGGGTTAGGGGACGGGGACGGTTTAGGGTCCAGGTGAGGGTACGACAACGCTTTAGGGGGACCGTACGTGTGAGGGCGCGGGTGAGTTTCAGCGTACGGGTTAGGATTAGGGGACGGGTGAGGGTCAGGCTTCGGGGAAGGGTTAGGGTTAGGGTTCGGGCTAGGGTTAGGGTTAGAGGACGGGGACGGTTTAGGGTCCAGGTGAGGGTAGGACAACGCTTTAGGGGGAGCGTACGTGTGAGGGCGCGGGTGAGTGTCAGCGTACGGGTTAGGATTAGGGGACGGGTGAGGGTCAGGCTTCGGGGAAGGGTTAGGGTTAGGGTTCGGGCTAGGGTTAGGGTTAGGGGACGGGGACGGTTAAGGGTCCAGGTGAGGGTACGACAACGCTTTAGGGGGAGCGTACGTGTGAGGGCGCGGGTGAGTGTCAGAGTACGGGTTAGGATTAGGGGCCGGGTGAGGGTCAGGCTTCGGGGAAGGGTTAGGGTTAGGGTTCGGGCTAGGGTTAGGGTTAGGGCACGGGGACGGTTTAGGGTCCAGGTGAGGGTACGACAACGCTTTAGGGGGAGCGTACGTGTGAGGGCGCGGATGAGTGTCAGCGTACGGTTTAGGATTAGGGGACGGGTGAGGGTCAGGCTTCGGGAAAGGGTTAGGGTTAGGGTTCGGGCTAGGGTTAGGGTTAGGGGACGGGGACGGTTTAGGGTCCAGGTGAGGGTACGACAAAGCTTTCGGGGGAGCGTACGTGTGAGCGCGCGGGTGAGTGTCAGCGTACGGGTTAGGATTAGGGGACGGGTGAGGGTCAGGCTTCGGGGAAGGGTTGGGTTAGGGTTCGGGCTAGGGTTAGGGTTAGGGGACGGGGACGGTTTAGGGTCCAGTTGAGGGTACGACAACGCCTTAGGGGGAGCGTACGTGTGAGGGCGCGGGTGAGTGTCAGTGTACGGGTTAGGATTAGGGGACGGGTGAGGGTCAGGCTTCGGGGAAGTGTTAGGGTTAGGGTTCGGGCTAGGGTTAGGGTTAGGGGACGGGGACGGTTTAGGGTCCAGGTGAGGGTACGACAACGATTTAGGGGGAGCGTACGTGTGAGGGTGCGGGTGAGTGTCAGCTTACGGGTTAGGATTAGGGTACGGGTGAGGGTCAGGCTTCGGGGAAGGGTTAGGGTTAGGGTTCGGGCTAGGGTTAGGGTTAGGGGACGGGGACGGTTTAGGGTCCAGGTGAGGGTAGGACAACGCTTTAGGGGGAGCGTACGTGTGAGGGTGCGGGTGAGTGTCAGCGTACGGGTTAGGATTAGGGGACGGGTGAGGGTCAGGTTTCGGGGAAGGGTTAGGGTTAGGGTTCGGGCTAGGGTTAGGGTTAGGGGACGGGGACGGTTTAGGGTCCAGGTGAGGGTACGACAACGCTTTAGGGGGAGCGTACGTGTGAGGGCGCGGGTGAGTGTCAGCTTACGGGTTAGGATTAGGGGACGGGTGAGGGTCAGGCTTCGGGGAAGGGTTAGGGTTAGGGTTCGGGCTAGGGTTAGGGTTAGGGTACGGGGACGGTTTAGGGTCCAGGTGAGGGTACGACAACGCTTTAGGGGGAGCGTACGTGTGAGGGCACGGGTGAGTGTCAGCGTACGGGTTAGGATTAGGGGACGGGTGAGGGTCAGGCTTCGGGGAAGTGTTAGGGTTAGGGTTCGGGCTAGGGTTAGGGTTAGGGGATGGGGACGGTTTAGGGTCCAGGTGAGGGTACGACAACGATTTAGGGGGAGTGTACGTGTGAGGGTGCGGGTGAGTGTCAGCTTACGGGTTAGGATTAGGGTACGGGTGAGGGTCAGGCTTCGGGGAAGGGTTAGGGTTAGGGTTCGGGCTAGGGTTAGGGTTAGGGGACGGGGACGGTTTAGGGTCAAGGTGAGGGTACGACAACGCTTTAGGGGGAGCGTACGTGTGAGGTTGTGAGTGAGTGTAAGCGTACGGGTTAGGATTAGGGGACGGGTGAGGGTCAGGCTTCGGGGAAGGGTTAGGGTTAGGGTTCGGGCTAGGGTTAGGGTTAGGGGACGGGGACGGTTTAGGGTCCAGGTGAGGGTACGACAACGCTTTAGGGGGAGCGTACGTGTGAGGGCGCGGGTGAGTGTCAGCGTACGGGTTAGGATTAGGGGACGGGTGAGGGTCAGCCTTCGGGGAAGGGTTAGGGTTAGGGTTCGGGCTAGGGATAGGGTTAGGGGACGGGGACGGTTTAGGGTCCAGGTGAGGGTACGACAACGCTTTAGGGGGACCGTACGTGTGAGGGCGCGGGTGAGTTTCAGCGTACGGGTTAGGATTAGGGGACGGGTGAGGGTCAGGCTTCGGGGAAGGGTTAGGGTTAGGGTTCGGGCTAGGGTTAGGGTTAGAGGACGGGGACGGTTTAGGGTCCAGGTGAGGGTAGGACAACGCTTTAGGGGGAGCGTACGTGTGAGGGCGCGGCTGAGTGTCAGCGTACAGGTTAGGATTAGGGGACGGGTGAGGGTCAGGCTTCGGGGAAGGGTTAGGGTTAGGGTTCGGGCTAGGGTTAGGGTTAGGGGACGGGGACGGTTAAGGGTCCAGGTGAGGGTACGACAACGCTTTAGGGGGAGCGTACGTGTGAGGGCGCGGGTGAGTGTCAGAGTACGGGTTAGGATTAGGGGACGGGTGAGGGTCAGGCTTCGGGGAAGTGTTAGGGTTAGGGTTCGGGCTAGGGTTAGGGTTAGGGGACGGGGACGGTTTAGGGTCCAGGTGAGGGTACGACAACGCTTTAGGGGGAGCGTACGTGTGAGCGCGCGGGTGAGTGTCAGCGTACGGTATAGGATTAGGGGACGGGTGAGGGTCAGGCTTCGGGAAAGGGTTAGGGTTAGGGTTCGGGCTAGGGTTAGGGTTAGGGGACGGGGACGGTTTAGGGTCCAGGTGAGGGTAGGACAACGCTTTAGGGGGAGCGTACGTGTGAGGGCGTGGGTGAGTGTCAGCGTACGGTTTAGGGGTAAGGGACGGGTGAGGGTCAGGCTTCGGGGAAGGGTTAGGGTTAGGGTTCAGGCTAGGGTTAGGTTTAGGGGACGGGGACGGTTTAGGGTCCAGGTGAGGGTACGACAACGCTTTAGGGGGAGCGTACGTGTGAGGGCGCGGGTGAGTGTCAGCGTACGGGTTAGGATTAGGGGACGGGTGAGGGTCAGGCTTCGGGGAAGGGTTAGGGTTAGGGTTCGGGCTAGGGTTAGGGTTAGGGGACGGGGACGGTTTAGGGTCCAGGTGAGGGTAGGACAACGCTTTAGGGGGAGCGTACGTGTGAGGGCGTGGGTGAGTGTCAGCGTACGGTTTAGGGGTAAGGGACGGGTGAGGGTCAGGCTTCGGGGAAGGGTTAGGGTTAGGGTTCAGGCTAGGGTTAGGTTTAGGGGACGGGGACGGTTTAGGGTCCAGGTGAGGGTACGACAACGCTTTAGGGGGACCGTACGTGTGAGGGCGCGGGTGAGTTTCAGCGTACGGGTTAGGATTAGGGGACGGGTGAGGGTCAGGCTTCGGGGAAGAGTTAGGGTTAGGGTTCGGGCTAGGGTTAGGGTTAGGGGACGGGGACGGTTTAGGGTCCAGGTGAGGGTAGGACAACGCTTTAGGGGGAGCGTACGTGTGAGGGCGCGGGTGAGTGTCAGCGTACGGGTTAGAATTAGGGGACGGGTGAGGGTCAGGCTTCGGGGAAGGGTTAGGGTTAGGCTTCGGGCTAGGGTTAGGGTTAGGGGACGGGGACGGTTAAGGGTCTAGGTGAGGGTACGACAACGCTTTAGGGGGAGCGTACGTGTGAGGGCGCGGGTGAGTGTCAGAGTACGGGTTAGGATTAGGGGACGGGTGAGGGTCAGGCTTCGGGGAAGGGTTAGGGTTAGGGTTCGGGCTAGGGTTAGGGTTAGGGGACGGGGACGGTTTAGGGTCCAGGTGAGGGTACGACAACGCTTTAGGGGGAGCGTACGTGTGAGGGCGCGGGTGAGTGTCAGCGTACAGGTTAGGATTAGGGGACGGGTGAGGGTCAGGCTTCGGGGAAGGGTTAGGGTTAGGGTTCGGGCTAGGGTTAGGGTTAGGGCACGGGGACGGTTTAGGGTCCAGGTGAGGGTACGACAACGCTTTAGGGGGAGCGTACGTGTGAGGGCGCGGGTGAGTGTCAGCGTACGGGTTAGGATTAGGGGACGGGTGAGGGTCAGGCTTCGGGGAAGTGTTAGGGTTAGGGTTCGGGCTAGGGTTAGGGTTAGGGGACGGGGACGGTTTAGGGTCCAGGTGAGGGTACGACAACGCTTTAGGGGGAGCGTACGTGTGAGGGCACGGGTGAGTGTCAGCGTACGGGTTAGGATTAGGGGACGGGTGAGGGTCAGGCTTCGGGGAAGGGTTAGGGTTAGGGTTCGGGCTAGGGTTAGGGTTAGGGGACGGGGACGGTTTAGGGTCCAGGTGAGGGTACGACAACGCTTTAGGGGGAGCGTACGTGTGAGGGCGCGGGTGAGTGTCAGCGTACGGGTTAGGATTAGGGGACGGGTGAGGGTCAGGCTTCGGGGAAGGGTTAGTGTTAGGGTTCGGGCTAGGGTTAGGGTTAGGGGACGGGGACGGTTTAGGGTCCAGGTGAGGGTACGACAACGCTTTAGGGGGAGCGTACGTGTGAGGGCGCGGGTGAGTGTCAGCGTACGGGTTAGGATTAGGGGACGGGTGAGGGTCAGGCTTCGGGGAAGGGTTAGGTTAGGGTTCGGGCTAGGGTTAGGGTTAGGGGACGGGGACGGTTTAGGGTCCAGGTGAGGGTAGGACAACGCTTTAGGGGGAGCGTACGTGTGAGGGTGCGGGTGAGTGTCAGCGTACGGGTTAGGATTAGGGGACGGGTGAGGGTCAGGTTTCGGGGAAGGGTTAGGGTTAGGGTTCGGGCTAGGGTTAGGGTTAGGGGACGGGGACGGTTTAGGGTCCAGGTGAGGGTACGACAACGCTTTAGGGGGAGCATACGTGTGAGGGCGCGGGTGAGTGTCAGCGTACGGGTTAGGATTAGGGGACGGGTGAGGGTCAGGCTTCGGGGAAGGGTTAGGGTTAGGGTTCGGGCTAGGGTTAGGGTTAGGGTACGGGGACGGTTTAGGGTCCAGGTGAGGGTACGACAACGCTTTAGGGAGAGCGTACGTGTGAGGGCACGGGTGAGTGTCAGCGTACGGGTTAGGATTAGGGGACGGGTGAGGGTCAGGCTTCGGGGAAGTGTTAGGGTTAGGGTTCGGGCTAGGGTTAGGGTTAGGGGATGGGGACGGTTTAGGGTCCAGGTGAGGGTACGACAACGATTTAGGGGGAGTGTACGTGTGAGGGTGCGGGTGAGTGTCAGCTTACGGGTTATGATTAGGGTACGGGTGAGGGTCAGGCTTCGGGGAAGGGTTAGGGTTAGGGTTCGGGCTAGGGTTAGGGTTAGGGGACGGGGACGGTTTAGGGTCAAGGTGAGGGTACGACAACGCTTTAGGGGGAGCGTACGTGTGAGGTTGTGAGTGAGTGTAAGCGTACGGGTTAGGATTAGGGGACGGGTGAGGGTCAGGCTTCGGGGAAGGGTTAGGGTTAGGGTTCGGGCTAGGGTTAGGGTTAGGGGACGGGGACGGTTTAGGGTCCAGGTGAGGGTACGACAACGCTTTAGGGGGAGCGTACGTGTGAGGGCGCGGGTGAGTGTCAGCGTACGGGTTAGGATTAGGGGACGGGTGAGGGTCAGCCTTCGGGGAAGGGTTAGGGTTAGGGTTCGGGCTAGGGATAGGGTTAGGGGACGGGGACGGTTTAGGGTCCAGGTGAGTGTACGACAACGCTTTAGGGGGAGCGTACGTGTGAGGGCGCGGGTGAGTGTCAGCGTACGGGTTAGGATTAGGGGACGGGTGAGGGTCAGCCTTCGGGGAAGGGTTAGGGTTAGGGTTCGGGCTAGGGATAGGGTTAGGGGACGGGGACGGTTTAGGGTCCAGGTGAGGGTACGACAACGCTTTAGGGGGACCGTACGTGTGAGGGCGCGGGTGAGTTTCAGCGTACGGGTTAGGATTAGGGGACGGGTGAGGGTCAGGCTTCGGGGAAGGGTTAGGGTTAGGGTTCGGGCTAGGGTTAGGGTTAGAGGACGGGGACGGTTTAGGGTCCAGGTGAGGGTAGGACAACGCTTTAGGGGGAGCGTACGTGTGAGGGCGCGGGTGAGTGTCAGCGTACGGGTTAGGATTAGGGGACGGGTGAGGGTCAGGCTTCGGGGAAGGGTTAGGGTTAGGGTTCGGGCTAGGGTTAGGGTTAGGGGACGGGGACGGTTAAGGGTCCAGGTGAGGGTACGACAACGCTTTAGGGGGAGCGTACGTGTGAGGGCGCGGGCGAGTGTCAGAGTACGGGTTAGGATTAGGGGCCGGGTGAGGGTCAGGCTTCGGGGAAGGGTTAGGGTTAGGGTTCGGGCTAGGGTTAGGGTTAGGGGACGGGGACGGTTTAGGGTCCAGGTGAGGGTACGACAACGCTTTAGGGGGAGCGTACGTGTGAGGGCGCGGATGAGTGTCAGCGTACGGTTTAGGATTAGGGGACGGGTGAGGGTCAGGCTTCGGGAAAGGGTTAGGGTTAGGGTTCGGGCTAGGGTTAGGGTTAGGGGACGGGGACGGTTTAGGGTCCAGGTGAGGGTAGGACAACGCTTTAGGGGGAGCGTACGTGTGAGGGCGTGGGTGAGTGTCAGCGTACGGTTTAGGATTAGGGGACGGGTGAGTGTCAGGCTTCCGGGAAGGGTTAGGGTTAGGGTTCGGGCTAGGGTTAGGGTTAGGGGACGGGGACGGTTTAGGGTCCAGGTGAGGGTACGACAACGCTTTAGGGGGAGCGTACGTGTGAGGGCACGGGTGAGTGTCAGCGTACGGGTTAGGATTAGGGGACGGGTGAGGGTCAGGCTTCGGGGAAGGGTTAGGGTTAGGGTTCGGGCTAGGGTTAGGGTTAGGGGACGGGGACGGTTTAGGGTCCAGGTGAGGGTACGACAACGCTTTAGGGGGAGCGTACGTGTGAGGGCGCGGGTGAGTGTCAGCGTACGGGTTAGGATTAGGGGACGGGTGAGGGTCAGGCTTCGGGGAAGGGTTAGTGTTAGGGTTCGGGCTAGGGTTAGGGTTAGGGGACGGGGACGGTTTAGGGTCCAGGTGAGGGTACGACAACGCTTTAGGGGGAGCGTACGTGTGAGGGCGCGGGTGAGTGTCAGCGTACGGGTTAGGATTAGGGGACGGGTGAGGGTCAGGCTTCGGGGAAGGGTTAGGGTTAGGGTTCGGGCTAGGGTTAGGGTTAGGGGACGGGGACGGTTTAGGGTCCAGGTGAGGGTAGGACAACGCTTTAGGGGGAGCGTACGTGTGAGGGTGCGGGTGAGTGTCAGCGTACGGGTTAGGATTAGGGGACGGGTGAGGGTCAGGTTTCGGGGAAGGGTTAGGGTTAGGGTTCGGGCTAGGGTTAGGGTTAGGGGACGGGGACGGTTTAGGGTCCAGGTAAGGGTACGACAACGCTTTAGGGGGAGCGTACGTGTGAGGGCGCGGGTGTCAGCGTACGGGTTAGGATTAGGGGACGGGTGAGGGTCAGGCTTCGGGGAAGGGTTAGGGTTAGGGTTCGGGCTAGGGTTAGGGTTAGGGTACGGGGACGGTTTAGGGTCCAGGTGAGGGTACGACAACGCTTTAGGGGGAGCGTACGTGTGAGGGCACGGGTGAGTGTCAGCGTACGGGTTAGGATTAGGGGACCGGTGAGGGTCAGGCTTCGGGGAAGTGTTAGGGTTAGGGTTCGGGCTAGGGTTAGGGTTAGGGGATGGGGACGGTTTAGGATCCAGGTGAGGGTACGACAACGATTTAGGGGGAGTGTACGTGTGAGGGTGCGGGTGAGTGTCAGCTTACGGGTTAGGATTAGGGTACGGGTGAGGGTCAGGCTTCGGGGAAGGGTTAGGGTTAGGGTTCGGGCTAGGGTTAGGGTTAGGGGACGGGGACGGTTTAGGGTCCAGGTGAGGGTAGGACAACGCTTTAGGGGGAGCGTACGTGTGAGGGCGCGGGTGAGTGTCAGCGTACGGGTTAGGATTAGGGGACGGGTGAGGGTCAGGCTTCGGGGAAGGGTTAGGGTTAGGCTTCGGGCTAGGGTTAGGGTTAGGGGACGGGGACGGTTAAGGGTCCAGGTGAGGGTACGACAACGCTTTAGGGGGAGCGTACGTGTGAGGGCGCGGGTGAGTGTCAGAGTACGGGTTAGGATTAGGGGACGGGTGAGGGTCAGGCTTCGGGGAAGGGTTAGGGTTAGGGTTCGGGCTAGGGTTAGGGTTAGGGTACGGGGACGGTTTAGGGTCCAGGTGAGGGTACGACAACGCTTTAGGGGGAGCGTACGTGTGAGGGCACGGGTGAGTGTCAGCGTACGGGTTAGGATTAGGGGACCGGTGAGGGTCAGGCTTCGGGGAAGTGTTAGGGTTAGGGTTCGGGCTAGGGTTAGGGTTAGGGGATGGGGACGGTTTAGGATCCAGGTGAGGGTACGACAACGATTTAGGGGGAGTGTACGTGTGAGGGTGCGGGTGAGTGTCAGCTTACGGGTTAGGATTAGGGTACGGGTGAGGGTCAGGCTTCGGGGAAGGGTTAGGGTTAGGGTTCGGGCTAGGGTTAGGGTTAGGGGACGGGGACGGTTTAGGGTCCAGGTGAGGGTACGACAACGCTTTAGGGGGAGCGTACGTGTGAGGGCGCGGGTGAGTGTCAGCGTACGGGTTAGGATTAGGGGACGGGTGAGGGTCAGGCTTCGGGGAAGGGTTAGGGTTAGGGTTCGGGCTAGGGTTAGGGTTAGGGGACGGGGACGGTTTAGGATCCAGGTGAGGGTACGACAACGCTTTAGGGGGAGCGTACGTGTGAGGGCGTGGGTGAGTGTCAGCGTACGGGTTAGGATTAGGGGACGGGTGAGGGTCAGGCTTCGGGGAAGGGTTAGGGTTAGGGTTCGGGCTAGGGTTAGGGTTAGGGGACGGGGACGGTTTAGGGTCCAGGTGAGGGTACGACAACGCTTTAGGGGGAGCGTACGTGTGAGGGCGCGGGTGAGTGTCAGAGTACGGGTTAGGATTAGGGGACGGGTGAGGGTCAGGCTTCGGGGAAGTGTTAGGGTTAGGGTTCGGGCTAGGGTTAGGGTTAGGGGACGGGGACGGTTTAGGGTCCAGGTGAGGGTACGACAACGCTTTAGGGGGAGCGTACGTGTGAGGGCGCGGGTGAGTGTCAGAGTACGGGTTAGGATTAGGGGACGGGTGAGGGTCAGGCTTCGGGGAAGTGTTAGGGTTAGGGTTCGGGCTAGGGTTAGGGTTAGGGGACGGGGACGGTTTAGGGTCCAGGTGAGGGTACGACAACGCTTTAGGGGGAGCGTACGTGTGAGGGCGCGGGTGAGTGTCAGCGTACGGTATAGGATTAGGGGACGGGTGAGGGTCAGGCTTCGGGAAAGGGTTAGGGTTAGGGTTCGGGCTAGGGTTAGGGTTAGGGGACGGGGACGGTTTAGGGTCCAGGTGAGGGTAGGACAACGCTTTAGGGGGAGCGTACGTGTGAGGGCGTGGGTGAGTGTCAGCGTACAGGTTAGGATTAGGGGACGGGTGAGGGTCAGGCTTCGGGGAAGGGTTAGGGTTAGGGTTCGGGCTAGGGTTAGGGTTAGGGGACGGGGACGGTTTAGGGTCCAGGTGAGGGTACGACAACGCTTTAGGGGGAGCGTACGTGTGAGGGCGCGGGTGAGTGTCAGCGTACGGGTTAGGATTAGGGGACGGGTGAGGGTCAGGCTTCGGGGAAGTGTTAGGGTTAGGGTTCGGGCTAGGGTTAGGGTTAGGGGACGGGGACGGTTTAGGGTCCAGGTGAGGGTACGACAACGCTTTAGGGGGAGCGTACGTGTGAGGGCACGGGTGAGTGTCAGCGTACGGTTTAGGATTAGGGGACGGGTGAGGGTCAGGCTTCGGGGAAGGGTTAGGGTTAGGGTTCGGGCTAGGGTTAGGGTTAGGGGACGGGGACGGTTTAGGGTCCAGGTGAGGGTACGACAACGCTTTAGGGGGAGCGTACGTGTGAGGGCGCGGGTGAGTGTCAGCGTACGGGTTAGGATTAGGGGACGGGTGAGGGTCAGGCTTCGGGGAAGGGTTAGTGTTAGGGTTCGGGCTAGGGTTAGGGTTAGGGGACGGGGACGGTTTAGGGTCCAGGTGAGGGTACGACAACGCTTTAGGGGGAGTGTACGTGTGAGGGCGCGGGTGAGTGTCAGCGTACGGGTTAGGATTAGGGGACGGGTGAGGGTCAGGCTTCGGGGAAGGGTTAGGGTTAGGGTTCGGGCTAGGGTTAGGGTTAGGGGACGGGGACGGTTTAGGGTCCAGGTGAGGGTAGGACAACGCTTTAGGGGGAGCGTACGTGTGAGGGTGCGGGTGAGTGTCAGCGTACGGGTTAGGATTAGGGGACGGGTGAGGGTCAGGTTTCGGGGAAGGGTTAGGGTTAGGGTTCGGGCTAGGGTTAGGGTTAGGGGACGGGGACGGTTTAGGGTCCAGGTGAGGGTACGACAACGCTTTAGGGGGAGCGTACGTGTGAGGGCGCGGGTGAATGTCAGCGTACGGGTTAGGATTAGGGGACGGGTGAGGGTCAGGCTTCGGGGAAGGGTTAGGGTTAGGGTTCGGGCTAGGGTTAGGGTTAGGGTACGGGGACGGTTTAGGGTCCATGTGAGGGTACGACAACGCTTTAGGGAGAGCGTACGTGTGAGGGCACGGGTGAGTGTCAGCGTACGGGTTAGGATTAGGGGACGGGTGAGGGTCAGGCTTCGGGGAAGTGTTAGGGTTAGGGTTCGGGCTAGGGTTAGGGTTAGGGAATGGGGACGGTTTAGGGTCCAGGTGAGGGTACGACAACGATTTAGGGGGAGTGTACGTGTGAGGGTGCGGGTGAGTGTCAGCTTACGGGTTAGGATTAGGGTACGGGTGAGGGTCAGGCTTCGGGGAAGGGTTAGGGTTAGGGTTCGGGCTAGGGTTAGGGTTAGGGGACGGGGACGGTTTAGGGTCAAGGTGAGGGTACGACAACGCTTTAGGGGGAGCGTACGTGTGAGGTTGTGAGTGAGTGTAAGCGTACGGGTTAGGATTAGGGGACGGGTGAGGGTCAGGCTTCGGGGAAGGGTTAGGGTTAGGGTTCGGGCTAGGGTTAGGGTTAGGGGACGGGGACGGTTTAGGGTCCAGGTGAGGGTACGACAACGCTTTAGGGGGAGCGTACGTGTGAGGGCGCGGGTGAGTGTCAGCGTACGGGTTAGGATTAGGGGACGGGTGAGGGTCAGCCTTCGGGGAAGGGTTAGGGTTAGGGTTCGGGCTAGGGATAGGGTTAGGGGACGGGGACGGTTTAGGGTCCAGGTGAGGGTACGACAACGCTTTAGGGGGACCGTACGTGTGAGGGCGCGGGTGAGTTTCAGCGTACGGGTTAGGATTAGGGGACGGGTGAGGGTCAGGCTTCGGGGAAGGGTTAGGGTTAGGGTTCGGGCTAGGGTTAGGGTTAGGGGACGGGGACGGTTAAGGGTCCAGGTGAGGGTACGACAACGCTTTAGGGGGAGCGTACGTGTGAGGGCGCGGGTGAGTGTCAGAGTACGGGTTAGGATTAGGGGACGGGTGAGGGTCAGGCTTCGGGGAAGTGTTAGGGTTAGGGTTCGGGCTAGGGTTAGGGTTAGGGGACGGGGACGGTTTAGGGTCCAGGTGAGGGTACGACAACGCTTTAGGGGGAGCGTACGTGTGAGGGCGCGGGTGAGTGTCAGCGTACGGTATAGGATTAGGGGACGGGTGAGGGTCAGGCTTCGGGAAAGGGTTAGGGTTAGGGTTCGGGCTAGGGTTAGGGTTAGGGGACGGGGACGGTTTAGGGTCCAGGTGAGGGTAGGACAACGCTTTAGGGGGAGCGTACGTGTGAGGGCGTGGGTGAGTGTCAGCGTACGGTTTAGGATTAAGGGACGGGTGAGGGTCAGGCTTCGGGGAAGGGTTAGGGTTAGGGTTCAGGCTAGGGTTAGGTTTAGGGGACGGGGACGGTTTAGGGTCCAGGTGAGGGTACGACAACGCTTTAGGGGGAGCGTACGTGTGAGGGCGCGGGTGAGTGTCAGCGTACGGGTTAGGATTAGGGGACGGGTGAGGGTCAGGCTTCGGGGAAGGGTTAGGGTTAGGGTTCGGGCTAGGGTTAGGTTTAGGGGACGGGGACGGTTTAGGGTCCAGGTGAGGGTACGACAACGCTTTAGGGGGAGTGTACGTGTGAGGGCGCGGGTGAGTGTCAGCGTACAGGTTAGGATTAGGGGACGGGTGAGGGTCAGGCTTCGGGGAAGAGTTAGGGTTAGGGTTCGGGCTAGGGTTAGGGTTAGGGGACGGGGACGGTTTAGGGTCCAGGTGAGGGTAGGACAACGCTTTAGGGGGAGCGTACGTGTGAGGGCGCGGGTGAGTGTCAGCGTACGGGTTAGGATTAGGGGACGGGTGAGGGTCAGGCTTCGGGGAAGGGTTAGGGTTAGGCTTCGGGCTAGGGTTAGGGTTAGGGGACGGGGACGGTTAAGGGTCCAGGTGAGGGTACGACAACGCTTTAGGGGGAGCGTACGTGTGAGGGCGCGGGTGAGTGTCAGAGTACGGGTTAGGATTAGGGGACGGGTGAGGGTCAGGCTTCGGGGAAGGGTTAGGGTTAGGGTTCGGGCTAGGGTTAGGGTTAGGGGACGGGGACGGTTTAGGGTCCAGGTGAGGGTACGACAACGCTTTAGGGGGAGCGTACGTGTGAGGGCGCGGGTGAGTGTCAGCGTACAGGTTAGGATTAGGGGACGGGTGAGGGTCAGGCTTCGGGGAAGGGTTAGGGTTAGGGTTCAGGCTAGGGTTAGGGTTAGGGGACGGGGACGGTTTAGGGTCCAGGTGAGGGTACGACAACGCTTTAGGGGGAGCGTACGTGTGAGGGCGCGGGTGAGTGTCAGCGTACGGGTTAGGATTAGGGGACGGGTGAGGGTCAGGCTTCAGGGAAGGGTTAGGGTTAGGGTTCGGGCTAGGGTTAGGGTTAGGGTACGGGGACGGTTTAGGGTCCAGGTGATGGTACGACAACGCTTTAGGGGGAGCGTACGTGTGAGGGCACGGGTGAGTGTCAGCGTACGGGTTAGGATTAGGGGACGGGTGAGGGTCAGGCTTCGGGGAAGTGTTAGGGTTAGGGTTCGGGCTAGGGTTAGGGTTAGGGGATGGGGACGGTTTAGGGTCCAGGTGAGGGTACGACAACGATTTAGGGGGAGTGTACGTGTGAGGGTGCGTGTGAGTGTCAGCTTACGGGTTAGGATTAGGGTACGGGTGAGGGTCAGGCTTCGGGGAAGGGTTAGGGTTAGGGTTCGGGCTAGGGTTAGGGTTAGGGGACGGGGACGGTTTAGGGTCAAGGTGAGGGTACGACAACGCTTTAGGGGGAGCGTACGTGTGAGGTTGTGAGTGAGTGTAAGCGTACGGGTTAGGATTAGGGGACGGGTGAGGGTCAGGCTTCGGGGAAGGGTTAGGGTTAGGGTTCGGGCTAGGGTTAGGGTTAGGGGACGGGGACGGTTTAGGGTCCAGGTGAGGGTACGACAACGCTTTAGGGGGAGCGTACGTGTGAGGGCGCGGGTGAGTGTCAGCGTACGGGTTAGGATTAGGGGACGGGTGAGGGTCAGCCTTCGGGGAAGGGTTAGGGTTAGGGTTCGGGCTAGGGATAGGGTTAGGGGACGGGGACGGTTTAGGGTCCAGGTGAGGGTACGACAATGCTTTAGGGGGACCGTACGTGTGAGGGCGCGGGTGAGTTTCAGCGTACGGGTTAGGATTAGGGGACGGGTGAGGGTCAGGCTTCGGGGAAGGGTTAGGGTTAGGGTTCGGGCTAGGGTTAGGGTTAGAGGACGGGGACGGTTTAGGGTCCAGGTGAGGGTAGGACAACGCTTTAGGGGGAGCGTACGTGTGAGGGCGCGGGTGAGTGTCAGCGTACGGGTTAGGATTAGGGGACGGGTGAGGGTCAGGCTTCGGGGAAGGGTTAGGGTTAGGGTTCGGGCTAGGGTTAGGGTTAGGGGACGGGGACGGTTAAGGGTCCAGGTGAGGGTACGACAACGCTTTAGGGGGAGCGTACGTGTGAGGGCGCGGATGAGTGTCAGAGTACGGGTTAGGATTAGGGGACGGGTGAGGGTCAGGCTTCGGGAAGTGTTAGGGTTAGGGTTCGGGCTAGGGTTAGGGTTAGGGGACGGGGACGGTTTAGGGTCCAGGTGAGGGTACGACAACGCTTTAGGGGGAGGGTACGTGTGAGGGCGCGGGTGAGTGTCAGCGTACGGTATAGGATTAGGGGACGGGTGAGGGTCAGGCTTCGGGAAAGGGTTAGGGTTAGGGTTCGGGCTAGGGTTAGGGTTAGGGGACGGGGACGGTTTAGGGTCCAGGTGAGGGTAGGACAACGCTTTAGGGGGAGCGTACGTGTGAGGGCGTGGGTGTCAGCGTACGGTTTAGGATTAAGGGACGGGTGAGGGTCAGGCTTCGGGGAAGGGTTAGGGTTAGGGTTCGGGGCTAGGGTTAGGTTTAGGGGACGGGGACGGTTTAGGGTCCAGGTGAGGGTACGACAACGCTTTAGGGGGAGCGTACGGGTGAGGGCGCGGGTGAGTGTCAGCGTACGGGTTAGGATTAGGGGACGGGTGAGGGGTCAGGCTTCGGGGAAGGGTTAGGGTTAGGGTTCGGGCTAGGGTTAGGTTTAGGGGACAGGGACGGTTTAGGGTCCAGGTGAGGGTACGACAACGCTTTAGGGGGAGTGTACGTGTGAGGGCGCGGGTGAGTGTCAGCGTACAGGTTAGGATTAGGGGACGGGTGAGGGTCAGGCTTCGGGGAAGAGTTAGGGTTAGGGTTCGGGCTAGGGTTAGGTTTAGGGGACGGGGACGGTTTAGGGTCCAGGTGAGGGTACGACAACGCTTTAGGGGGAGCGTACGTGTGAGGGCGCGGGTGAGTGTCAGCGTACGGGTTAGGATTAGGGGACGGGTGAGGGTCCAGGCTTCGGGGAAGGGTTAGGGTTAGGGTTCGGGCTAGGGTTAGGGTTAGGGGACGGGGACGGTTTAGGGTCCAGGTGAGGGTACGACAACGCTTTAGGGGGACCGTACGTGTGAGGGCGCGGGTGAGTGTCAGCGTACGGGTTAGGATTAGGGGACGGGTGAGGGTCAGGCTTCGGGGAAGGGTTAGGGTTAGGGTTCGGGCTAGGGTTAGGGTTAGGGGACGGGGACGGTTTAGGGTCCAGGTGAGGGTAGGACAACGCTTTAGGGGGAGCGTACGTGTGAGGGCGCGGGTGAGTGTCAGCGTACGGGTTAGGATTAGGGGACGGGTGAGGGTCAGGCTTCGGGGAAGGGTTAGGGTTAGGGCGGGCTAGGGTTAGGGTTAGGGTACGGGGGACGGTTTAGGGTCCATGTGAGGGTACGACAACGCTTTAGGGAGAGCGTACGTGTGAGGGCACGGGTGAGTGTCAGCGTACGGGTTAGGATTAGGGGACGGGTGAGGGTCAGGCTTCGGGGAAGTGTTAGGGTTAGGGTTCGGGCTAGGGTTAGGGTTAGGGAATGGGGACGGTTTAGGGTCCAGGTGAGGGTACGACAACGATTTAGGGGGAGTGTACGTGTGAGGGTGCGGGTGAGTGTCAGCTTACGGGTTAGGATTAGGGTACGGGTGAGGGTCAGGCTTCGGGGAAGGGTTAGGGTTAGGGTTCGGGCTAGGGTTAGGGTTAGGGGACGGGGACGGTTTAGGGTCAAGGTGAGGGTACGACAACGCTTTAGGGGGAGCGTACGTGTGAGGTTGTGAGTGAGTGTAAGCGTACGGGTTAGGATTAGGGGACGGGTGAGGGGTCAGGCTTCGGGGAAGGGTTAGGGTTAGGGTTCGGGCTAGGGTTAGGGTTAGGGGACGGGGACGGTTTAGGGTCCAGGTGAGGGTACGACAACGCTTTAGGGGGAGCGTACGTGTGAGGGCGCGGGTGAGTGTCAGCGTACGGGTTAGGATTAGGGGGACGGGTGAGGGTCAGCCTTCGGGGAAGGGTTAGGGTTAGGGTTCGGGCTAGGGATAGGGTTAGGGGACGGGGACGGTTTAGGGTCCAGGTGAGGGTACGACAACGCTTTAGGGGGACCGTACGTGTGAGGGCGCGGGTGAGTTTCAGCGTACGGGTTAGGATTAGGGGACGGGTGAGGGTCAGGCTTCGGGGAAGGGTTAGGGTTAGGGTTCGGTATAGGGTTAAGGTTAGAGGACGGGGACGGTTTAGGGTCCAGGTGAGGGTAGGACAACGCTTTAGGGGGAGCGTACGTGTGAGGGCGCGGGTGAGTGTCAGCATACGGGTTAGGATTAGGGGACGGGTGAGGGTCAGGCTTCGGGGAAGGGTTAGGGTTAGGGTTCGGGCTAGGGTTAGGGTTAGGGGACGGGGACGGTTAAGGGTCCAGGTGAGGGTACGACAACGCTTTAGGGGGAGCGTACGTGTGAGGGCGCGGGTGAGTGTCAGAGTACGGGTTAGGATTAGGGGACGGGTGAGGGTCAGGCTTCGGGGAAGTGTTAGGGTTAGGGTTCGGGCTAGGGTTAGGGTTAGGGGACGGGGACGGTTTAGGGTCCAGGTGAGGGTACGACAACGCTTTAGGGGGAGCGTACGTGTGAGGGCGCGGGTGAGTGTCAGCGTACGGTATAGGATTAGGGGACGGGTGAGGGTCAGGCTTCGGGAAAGGGTTAGGGTTAGGGTTCGGGCTAGGGTTAGGGTTAGGGGACGGGGACGGTTTAGGGTCCAGGTGAGGGTAGGACAACGCTTTAGGGGGAGCGTACGTGTGAGGGCGTGGGTGAGTGTCAGCGTACGGTTTAGGATTAAGGGACGGGTGAGGGTCAGGCTTCGGGGAAGGGTTAGGGTTAGGGTTCAGGCTAGGGTTAGGTTTAGGGGACGGGGGACGGTTTAGGGTCCAGGTGAGGGTACGACAACGCTTTAGGGGGAGCGTACGTGTGAGGGCGCGGGTGAGTGTCAGCGTACGGGTTAGGATTAGGGGACGGGTGAGGGTCAGGCTTCGGGGAAGGGTTAGGGTTAGGGTTCGGGCTAGGGTTAGGTTTAGGGGACGGGGACGGTTTAGGGTCCAGGTGAGGGTACGACAACGCTTTAGGGGGAGTGTACGTGTGAGGGCGCGGGTGAGTGTCAGCGTACAGGTTAGGATTAGGGGACGGGTGAGGGTCAGGCTTCGGGGAAGAGTTAGGGTTAGGGTTCGGGCTAGGGTTAGGGTTAGGGACGGGACGGTTTAGGGTCCAGGTGAGGGTAGGACAACGCTTTAGGGGGAGCGTACGTGTGAGGGCGCGGGTGAGTGTCAGCGTACGGGTTAGGATTAGGGGACGGGTGAGGGTCAGGCTTCGGGGAAGGGTTAGGGTTAGGCTTCGGGCTAGGGTTAGGGTTAGGGGACGGGGACGGTTAAGGGTCCAGGTGAGGGTACGACAACGCTTTAGGGGGAGCGTACGTGTGAGGGCGCGGGTGAGTGTCAGAGTACGGGTTAGGATTAGGGGACGGGTGAGGGTCAGGCTTCGGGGAAGGGTTAGGGTTAGGGTTCGGGCTAGGGTTAGGGTTAGGGGACGGGGACGGTTTAGGGTCCAGGTGAGGGTACGACAACGCTTTAGGGGGAGCGTACGTGTGAGGGCGCGGGTGAGTGTCAGCGTACAGGTTAGGATTAGGGGACGGGTGAGGGTCAGGCTTCGGGGAAGGGTTAGGGTTAGGGTTCGGGCTAGGGTTAGGGTTAGGGGACGGGGACGGTTTAGGGTCCAGGTGAGGGTACGACAACGCTTTAGGGGGAGCGTACGTGTGAGGGCGCGGGTGAGTGTCAGCGTACGGGTTAGGATTAGGGGACGGGTGAGGGTCAGGCTTCGGGGAAGTGTTAGGGTTAGGGTTCGGGCTAGGGTTAGGGTTAGGGGACGGGGACGGTTTAGGGTCCAGGTGAGGGTACGACAACGCTTTAGTGGGAGCGTACGTGTGAGGGCGCGGGTGAGTGTCAGCGTACGGGTTAGGATTAGGGGACGGGTGAGGGTCAGGCTTCGGGGAAGGGTTAGTGTTAGGGTTCGGGCTAGGGTTAGGGTTAGGGGACGGGGACGGTTTAGGGTCCAGGTGAGGGTACGACAACGCTTTAGGGGGAGCGTACGTGTGAGGGCGCGGGTGAGTGTCAGCGTACGGGTTAGGATTAGGGACGGGTGAGGGTCAGGCTTCGGGGAAGGGTTAGGGTTAGGGTTCGGGCTAAGGTTAGGGTTAGGGGACGGGGACGGTTTAGGGTCCAGGTGAGGGTAGGACAACGCTTTAGGGGGAGCGTACGTGTGAGGGTGCGGGTGAGTGTCAGCGTACGGGTTAGGATTAGGGGACGGGTGAGGGTCAGGTTTCGGGGAAGGGTTAGGGTTAGGGTTCGGGCTAGGGTTAGGGTTAGGGGACGGGGACGGTTTAGGGTCCAGGTGAGGGTACGACAACGCTTTAGGGGGAGCGTACGTGTGAGGGCGCGGGTGAGTGTCAGCGTACGGGTTAGGATTAGGGGACGGGTGAGGGTCAGGCTTCGGGGAAGGGTTAGGGTTAGGGTTCGGGCTAGGGTTAGGGTTAGGGTACGGGGACGGTTTAGGGTCCAGGTGATGGTACGACAACGCTTTAGGGGGAGCGTACGTGTGAGGGCACGGGTGAGTGTCAGCGTACGGGTTAGGATTAGGGGACGGGTGAGGGT